>NC_043712.1:88461824-88486946 GCF_006229205.1 Suricata suricatta
GAGGCTCAAGCGTGCCATGTATAAACCTCCCGAAGCCTGTGGCAGCTGTGACGTCTGTCCATCCCCTCCCGCCCTGACGCCAACAACTGTCTGCTGCTAAGATTCGCTGCCGACACTCTCGGGGGGGGGGGGGGGGGGCATGTGGCAGACCTTCCGCTTCGGACGGCCTCACGGGCCGGCGAGCCCCCGACACGGACTCCTCTTGCTTCGGTCACTGTGGCTGACCCTCCTCCACCTCGTGCCCCAGACCTCGCGTGCATGCGGCTTCCTGCCATGCAGGTGGCAGACTTGACCTCCATCCTAGACTCCACTTTGAATACTAATACTGGTGTCGTTACTGGAACCAACCACATGGTGAAGCGCACGGAGGAAGGAGACCTCAGAGAAACCGTCACGGACGATTCCTTAGGGACCGAGATTTTCAATGTGGAGGACAGTGTTATAATCAGACTTAAGTAAAAACCCTAAAATTTTACATTTGGCTTGGAAAGGAGAGTATAATAAGCTCATAGCATGACGTTTCAGAGAAAACCACACACACGGAAGAAGCCTAGGATCAAGGACAAGACGGTCACAATGAGCACACGCACCAAAAGCTGCTTTCTACTGAAAGGACGAAAGCCCGTTCGGAGGCAGGCGCAGTACGAGGTGGGCCTGAGGCGTCCGGGTTGTGGCCCAAAATAGGGGTGTTGCCAAGACCAGGGGGTGTGTCGGGGGCCGGTCTGGAGGAGCCCCGTCCCCGGAACTGGTGCCCGGCTGGCTGTAGATGGTTGTGTTGGAACAAAGCAGCTGCGTGACCTGCTGCTGTGTGTGTGACGACAGGAAGACGGAAGGAAGCCTTGCTGGTCCCTCGCGGATTCCCAGTTATTCTGGAGATTTATAAAGAGAAAGCATCACGTATATTTCAAATATACGACTTTCAAACATACTTTACGCGCTGTACCTCGGGTTCGTAAGTAGTGACTGAGGAATTCTAGTGGTCAGTGCAGAATGACGAACAAATCAAGATGGACAGCCACCCCGTGCAAGTACTGATGACGACATGAGTGAGGAGGCTAACACATGCTAAAGCCAAGAGGCTGATGGGGACACTGTGGGGAGGGGCTCAGGCCGACGTGACGCCCGCCTCCCGCCCACGTCAGGTCCGCCAGGCTCGGGCCACCAGACATGGGGGTGCGGGAGGAGCTGCCGGCGCCGTGTATAGAATATCCTGGAATATCCATGCTGAGAAGTTCTAACCCACGTCTAAAGAAGCCTCCAGACCCAAACACCGGCTTACAGGAGCCCAGGAAGCAAGGAATGTGTTCGTTACAGTGCTGAAACCAAACACAGATCAAACCGTGCTCGGGACTTCCCTGAGCAGACAAAACCAGTTTAGTCACACAAGCAAAGCTCAGTTTAGCCTCTCTCTCTCTCTCTCTCTCTCTCTCTCTCTCTCTCTCTCTCTCTTTGCCAGACAAGGGAGGCTAACTTGCCTGGGTTATTTCTTGCTGGTGCCTCTGGGAATCACAGGTGAAATTTAAATTGTCCCCCAATTTACTGATAGGAGGTAACTGGGGACCATTCCCTCTTATCAGGAACATTCTGACATTCTAACCGATCCCCAGGAAGCGTCCACAGTCCCTGGCTTCTCGCTGCATGACCCACTTTAGGATGATACTCCGGGCCTCGTGCAGTGCTGGGTCTCAGTGGTCCGGTGTTCAACCGTCTCGTGTGCGCACGACGAATACAGACCTTCCTGCGTGTGCGTGATGGACACAGGATGTCCCGTGTGCGCGACGGACACAGACCATCTGTGTGCGCATGACGAATTTTACTAATTGCTACTTAGGTGATTCACTGGCTTTACTTCCATGATTTCTGAACTTCTGACAACTTTGAGGATGCAATTCAGCAGGTCTAGACTGTGGGAAGTTGAGCCCACCAGACGTGTGGCCCGGGGAGAGAGACCTTAAGAGCCGCACGTGCCGCGGAGGCCTGGAGGCGCTGTTGGAGCAGAAACAAGCGTAACGAGGTGTTTCTGAGACATTTTAAAACCGCTGTGTGTGCGATACCGCGGGAGTGCTGTGTGGGGAAGCGAGATCGTGGACTTTGGGTAGAGTTTTTTAAGTGCTTATTTTTTAGAGAGACAAAATGCCACATTTAAGAGTGAAATTTTGGGATTTGCTGTAAAATGCTCCAGGAAAAGATTGGGTGGCGGAGGAAAGGTTGTGGGTGATGAAGGAACCAAAGGCAGGAGAATGTAGCTTAAAGGAATCTCCGCAGAGCGGCGGCCGCGGACAGACACCGAAACACGCAGAGTGCGACCTTGCTCCATCGCTCCCCTGATGTTTTGTTTCATAAAAGACTAAAAGTCACCTTATCTTAGCAGCAGCTAGCCCCGCAAGGTCCTGAAATCCCTGCTTCCAAATTCCTTAGAAGCTTCCTCTATCTCTGTCCCCACCCCCCACAAGCCTGACAGTGTCTGACCAGCCCCCTCCGGACCCCGGGCAGCTCTTCGCCCACAGGCCCATCCCCGGCTCTAGCAAACCCACTTTTTTGCACTGAAGACGTCTCAAGAATTCTTTCTTGGCCGTTTGCGCAAGAACCTCATCAGTGGGAACAGAGAGAACAAAACTGGCTCGATGTGATACGGGAGGCTGGTGACAGAGCCTTGGGGACCGTTGTGTGTGTTTGGAAATCTTGGTGATGGAAAGTTTGAAAAAGGAGCCCACAAGTGAATTTGACCCTCTCGGCCAGAAAAGATGAAGGGGAGAAAGAAAAGCGAAGAAAGGGAAAGAGGAGATGCGGGGGACCAGCCCACGCACCAGAGTCTAAGGGTCCCTGAGTAGGGGGTTGGTGTCGGCGAAATATCTACAAGAAAGAACACAGACAACATGAGTGGTGGAAGAGACCACACTTTACTGTGAAACTTGGTGTCTTATATGCCATAGGGGATTACATCTTTCTTTTAATGATTACATTGTTTGTAACTTCCAGAAAAATTATTATTTCCAAGGTAGCAAAAACAAAATCAAAATAGAAACGAGGTACAACACAGACGATCAAAAAACATAATTCATCACTCAAAATACATCAGCAGGGGTTTGTTTTAAGTACATAGTGATATTATTAACCGAGGCTTATGACAAGGCTATTTTTTCTTAAAGGCTTAAACAATAGTCTGTGAGTAAGGTGCCCGTAACTAGGGAGGAAGTTTCAATCAGAAAATCTGCCCAGTTACTGAAACCATGATTACCAAGTGGCATGATTAATAGGAGAACTAACCCCAGTCTCTGGTCCACTTAGGTCAAGCAGTCAAGCGCACACATTTTCAAGTAGGGGAAGCAGGGTCCCAAAGGCCACACAGAGCTTCTGGCTGGATGGGCCCCAACAAGGAGAGAGTGCCTGAGTGTGCACAGGGTGCCCCGGAGGGCAGAGTCGCGGGAATGACACCGCCAGGCGGGAGGCGTGGCGGCGGGCGGGCCAGCAGCGTGACTGAATCCTGCCCCTTCTGCTGCCTTTGTCCCGGGCCCGCATCAGCCCTGCAGGGGCCGGCTGCTGGCCTCCGGCTGTGATCCTGACCTGTGTTTCTCACTGCGGAATCCAGCCGGACAAACCCTGCCTTCCAGGGACTCTGCACTTTAGGAGCCGCTCGCTGGTGGGTGATGCTCTTCGCCAGGACTTAGTCAATTCCAGGGTCTCGGGGGAAATCCGAACCTGTTACCAGAGGAGGAACGTGGCCGAGAGATTGCCCGTTGTCTGGCTTCCTTCAGTCGTCCTGTTCACTAGCCACCAGCTCAGACCAGGGCTGGGATGTGGATTGCATGGGTTCTGTGCAGGGTCATGAACCTGAGGTCACTTCCGTTCCAGAACCACCCGTCCACAGCATGACTGGAAAAGCCAATGGGGACAGAAGTCTGCCTTTCGTGCTCTTTCTTTCTCTCCTTTCCTGCAGGGGCAGGATACCTGGAGACGTGGGGGATGGGGACTGGGAATGTGCAGATACGGGCGCAGGCCAGCTGCCATGTCCGTCCACACTGGGTGCTGTCGCCCCAGAGACCCCGGGACCCACAGGACTTTAGGAGAGCCTTTGATTCCCTGCTGCGGCCCCTGTATCTCCCCTGCTCTAAATGTCAGTGGGAAACATGTCCCTGAAAGCACAGACGAACCGGAGAAGATTCCCTGCTGGTTTACTTTTATTACTCAGTTTTTACAAGAACTTTTAAGATCCGCTCTCTTGGCAACTTTCAAACGTGCAGCACAGTTACTGTGAACTGTAGTCGCCATGCTGTCTGTCGCATGCCCAGGACTCACTTACTTCATAACCAGAAGTTTGTGCCATTCAGCCCCTCCGCTGGTTCCACCCGCCCCCAGTTCTCAGTGACCACGGATCTGCTTCCTGTTTCGTGTGGCGACGCACCGACGCTCCGAGACCCTGGTCCGGGCGGAGGCGCGGGGATGCCCCTGCCAGCGGGACGGCGGCGGCGGCAAACTGCACGGAGGCTCAACCGACTGAGCCCCCCGGGCGCCCCTACAGAGGCTTTGTTTCATATTTTCTTAGATATGAGGGTCAAAGAGGATCAAAGCGTGGGGAGTGAACACAAAGGACCTTTAGACGTTAGCCAGACCTGCACCTGCTGGCCACGTGCAGGGAGTGCGTGACGTCTGAGTTCACGGATCTGGCGGGTGACGGTCCTCAGGTTCACGGGGCTCTGTTCTCAGAACGCTATCGCGCTGGCTGGCCTTGGGGCCAGAACATCGCTGGCGTTCCAGCCCCCGCAGCTGGCCTCCGGGACTCCCAGCACGCCCTCTGGAGATAACGCCACAGTTCTGTCGTCGCTGGTGTTTCAGATGCCACGTGTAAGTGGGAGCCCACGGGGCTTGCCCTGCCTGGCTCACCTCACTTAGGGTGACGCGTCGAGGCTCCTCTGCGTTGTCACGAATCACACGATTTCTTTCTTTTTGATGGCTGAGTACAAGTCTGCTGCAAGTGTGTAACACACCTGCCGTGCCCACTCATCCACCGAGGGCACTCCGGTGGCTTTCGGATCCTGGTTACTGTAAGCAGTGCATCAGTGAACACGGGCGTGCAAGCATCTTTTCGAGTCCGTGTCTTCATTGTCGCCGGGTGAGTACCCAGCAGGGGACGTGCTGGGCCACGTGGCGGCTGAGGAGCCTCCACACTGGCTTCCACAGAGGCCGCACCGCTGGCATTTGTAACAAGTGCTACCCAGCAGGCCCTGCTTTGAGGACTTACCCTCCGAGGCAGATGTGATTTTTTTTTTTTTGCCCATCCTGCAGAAGGAGAAACTGAGTGTGCATGGGCATTGTGGGCTCAAAGCCGGCAGCCTGCCGCCCGCTGCGCTCACGCGGCTGCCTCTGCTTGTTGCTTGGTTTCTGTGTCTGGCTTTTTTTTTTTTTTAGCTCTGTGCTAATTGTGATGATTTTCCCATTAGTAACAACAATTTTCCCTTTGGTAAAAAGACCTCAATATTCACTCATAATGAATCTATTAATCACTAGAAGCATGCTAGGATTTAAAAATTAAATCTTTCTTTCTTGTGTGAAAACTGAGGTAATTAGTCAAACAACTTGAGGCCTGGAATGACCTTGAAGATCACCGAGCTCACGCCCCCCTCCCCCGCCTTGCTTTATTCGCCGATGAAGCAGCCTCACTTATGAATGGACCACGAGCTCCGCATTCTTTCTGGGTCCTTCCCTGTGACTGTGGTTCTTCTTTGGAACATTGGCG
The DNA here is from genome assembly GCF_006229205.1 of Suricata suricatta. NCBI lineage: Eukaryota > Metazoa > Chordata > Mammalia > Carnivora > Herpestidae > Suricata > Suricata suricatta. The sequence continues at coordinate 88,467,559 of NC_043712.1, forward strand.
TGTGTGACACGTCCTGTGACACACCTCTGACGTTCAGTAATTCAATGTTAATAAAGCTAAGGGGCACCTGGGTGCCTCAGCTAAGTGTCTGACTTCAGCTCAGGTCACGATCTCCTGGCTTGTGAGTTCGAGCCCCGCGTCGGGCTCTGTGCGGACAGCTCAGGCCCTGGAGCTGCTTCAGAGTCTCTGCCCCTCTGCCTCTTGCCGTCTGTCTCTGTCCTCCTCTCTCTCTCTCTCTAAAATAAGTAAAAACATTAAAAAAGATGAATAAGGCTAACAGAATCGCTCCTTGAGCATCACCACCTCGGATATCCTGTGGAATAAGACATGGACACTGCTGCCAAGGGGCCGAGGTGGTGGGTCTAGCCTGGGTCGGTGGTTCTCAAAGTGTCTTCCTTGGACCAGCCACAGCAGAATCGACTGGGGAATGTCAGAACTTCTTGGACCCTGAAACTTGGGGATGAGGCCCAGCTTCTGTTTTAACAAGTCCTTCGGGAGATTTTGATGCACACTGAAGGGCAGATGACGGGCACACAGGTGAGTATGGCCCTACAAAAGCCCAGATGTTGGACTTACTAGACAGAGACTTTCAATCAGTAAATATGTTCAAAGACTAAAGGAAGCCATGTCTGAAAAATAACAGATTGAGAACAGTGTGTCACCAAATAGAGATTATAAATAAAGATGTTAAAAGGCTGAGGAAACAAATAAAATTTCTGAAACTGAAGAGTACAGTAACGGAAGTGAACACTGGCCACTACGGCCCAGCACCTGATTTCAGCAGCCAGAAGAATCAGTGAACTGAAATTATTTAGCCTGAGAAATAGGAAAAAAAAAGGGGGGCCTCAGAAACCTGTGAGACACCATCAGCTGTACCAACGTATGCATCACGGGGGTCCCAGAAGAAGACGAGGGCAAGAAAGAGTATTTGAAGGAAAATGGCCAAAGCTTCCTAGACTGGGGGAAAAAACATAAAAATTGATGTATACAAGAAACTAAAAAACTCCAAGTAGGATAAACTCAGATCCACATTTGGAAACATCATACTCAAACTGTCAAGAGACAAAGAATCTTCAAAGGTCCAGAAAAGCAATTCATTGTGTACAAATTATCCTCAATAAGATGAACTGATAGAGAGAGAGAGAGACAGGGGGGGAGGTGGGGCAGAGCAGAGAGAGTGGGAGAGAGAGAGGATCCCAAGCAGCCTCACGGAGCCCAGTGCGGGGCTTGAACCCACGAGCCGTGAGATCATGACCTGAGCCAGGATCCAGAATCAGATGCGCAACTGACCGAGTCATCCCGGCATCCTGCATTCCCCGCCCCCCTCTTTTTTAAAGATTTTATTTGTAAGTAATCTCTAAACCCAACATGGGGCTCGAACTTACCACCCCGAGGTCAGGAGTCACGCGTTCTACCGACTGAGCCCGCCAGGTGCCCCGGCACTTTCTTAGTGCTAATTGTAGCCATGAAAACACCTCATCCATGGGTTACATACGATGCATTCAGTTCCTTTCTACATAGTTTTTGGTTGTAGTTAATAATTGCCACATCCCTTTCATTTTCTAGTTTCCGTAACCTGTGTCTCTATTTTACCCCCAGCCTCTTCGGTGCAGTTGTCTACTCTGCCAAACCCCCGGGTGACACGCAGACTCCACTGTTCTCTCCCTCCCCTCGCACTCAGGCTCCGGAATGTGCACCTGCCGTCCCTGCAGCTGCGTCCAGCTGTGGCCCTGCCCCTCCCCTCCTCCCCCCCCAGCAGCGCTTGGGGCTGCTCGCCACCTCCCTCTGGTGGGGGCCCTGGGTTTGAATCCATGTCATGCTCTTTCTTAGCTTCCCCAAGGCCTCCTCTAGCAGCTTCCTGGAAGGTGGTGCCTGCGTGATACATTTTTACTCTCCTCCTTGATTCGTAATCGGACTCAGTATGAAATCTAGGTTGAATATAATTTTTTTTCAGAATTTGGAGGGCCTATCCCGGTTATTCTTCCATTTTTAATGATGGTCAGGAGTCTGCTGACGTCTTCTCCCCTCTCTTGTGACATCACTCCCCCCGCCCGGAATGCTCTGCGATCGGTTCACCACTGTGGCTACGGTGGCAGCCTTGGCGTTTTCCCTTCCCTTGGCTGGGGCTTGGGGGTCGTCTGTGTTTGAAAAGTAGGGTCTCGCTCCTGGGGAACTTGGCACGGAAGAGGCCGTGAGCCTGCATGGTCCGCTGCTCCGGTTCCGCCCGTCGGCCTCAGATCGATCTGCTCATTTCACTCCCTTCCCAAGCCGCCACCAGTGTTTTCACCTCTTCAGAGACTGATTTAACGTAGTTTTCCCAGGCTTCTACTGAAATTTTAATTTTCACTTTCCTGCCTTAATTTCCTAGCTTTTTACTTACTCTTTGAGTTTTCTTTTCACAGCCTCTGGCCCCTGATTTATAGGTTCGACATTTTCTCCTCTGTCCCCGCGCACACTAATTACGGGGTCTCTTTGAAGTTGATTTTTTCCTGTCCCGATTGCTGACGTTTACTTTCTGTTCCTTTTCACATATGATGGTTTTATTCCTTGCTCTTCATGTTATAACTCTTTTCAGATATCTGGTTCTCCTCGTGAAGGGACCAGAATAGACCGTCCCAAAATAGGCCGCTTTGGCAGAAGGATTGTTTTGAATGCAGGCAGCTGAGAAACAGCAGATTCAGGGAAAGCTCTCTATTCTCCTCTTTCTGCCCAAATGCAGGGTATCCGTTTTCCCTGGTGAAGACGTGCCCCACTCCTGTCTGGTGCCAGGAGAGACCGTTATCACAACCAGCAACCTGTCTCACTGGAGACAGGACACCGGCTCCGAGTCGGGCCGGCGCACACAGAGCTTGCGAAAGATTCCTCGTCTTCCATTCGTCTCCCCGGATGTTTCCCCGCCCACAAGTGCCCAGCACCCTACAAACCCACACCCTTTTCCCTTTGTCTGTTGCTTCTCCATGACATATCACCCTCTGAGAAGATGGTTTAGAGCCCCAGATCCTAACCACCCCGGAGTCACTCGCCACCGAGTCCCCCCATGTGTACACACGTTGCACGTGCAAATAAGCTCTTGGGTTTTTCCTCCTGTTAATATGTCTTCTATCCATTTGATGTCTAAGCCCCAACCACTGAGCCTAAGAAAGTAGAGGATGCTCTTCTGTATTTGGGAGCAGTGCACCTGAAAGCTGCTTGATGTGCCTGCGCGGTGACGGGAGGGGGCGCGGGACGGAGCGGAAAGCCAGGTCTGCGACTGTCTGTGACGTTTCCTGGTGGGAGAGGGAGGTGACCACAGGTCCAGGCGCACAGTACCCCCCGGGAGCAGACCGGTGCGGTGCACCCCCCTCACGTCCCTGGGCGGGGTCCTGCAGAGAGGCTGTCCTGCCCCCCTCCCTGGTGCAGGTCGGGGCTCACGGTTTGCGTAGCGGCTGAGAACCAGGGAGAGGCTGCACCTCACCCCTACCCACTGCTCCACCTGTGACCCTGAGTCACGAGGCTTTCTGGCTCGTTTGTAGTTTCCCATGAAGGTGAATCTGTCCATTTTTGCTGCGTTAAAGAAATAGAAAAACCACGTCAAACATAGTGGTTTTAAAGAAACACAAGCATTATTTTGGCCTGAGTCCTGTCAGTGATCTAGGACAGGCTGTGCTGGGCAGTTGGTCCCCTCCCTCGCAAATCTGAGGCTCATGTGGCCGACTGGGGTGGGGCGGGGCACCCTCTGTCTGCCTCATGGTGGGGGGGGGGCTCATAGCATCTGCTCCCTGGCACATCCACATGTATCACGCATGTGTATGTGCCAGGGAGCAGACGCTAAAGGAGGTCTCAGGTCCTGAGAGCAGACTTGGCCCGTCACCTCTTCCACATTCCACAGGTTGGAGCGAGTCTGCAGGCCAGCCTGGGCTGGGGACCCCATCCCGGCCTTCGGGGACACTGCCTCCCGCCGAAGGGGGTGCACAGCTTCCCTTTGGGGCACATGCAGGCCCAGGGGTCCTGGCAGTTTTTCACCCGGATTTCCACGCCTTCCTACTGTTTTCCTGTCTACGCCTTTCCCTCCAGCCTTCCAGGTGCCCAGGCCTCGGATTCCCCAGCGGCCCAAGAGCCACAGGATGAATCTCGCAGGTGCACACCTGCGTGTCCCTCCACACACTGCTGCTCCGTGCTCACTGCTCGCCCTCTGTTCCCGTGTGGTCGCCGGCCACATTCTGTAGGGTCTGCGTCCTGCCCCTGCCCCTCTTCCTCTCCGAGCTGGCAGATATCAAGGGGAGAGGGGTACACGCATCTATGCTCTACACACAGAACGGAAGCCCAGCTAAGACATAGGGGACAGCTGATGGTCCTTGCCTGGCGTGGGCGATGAGGTCACAGCGGTGGCCCTGGCTCTCGGGTCCCATCTCCCTCCCTCTTCTTTTCTATAAGTTATATAATAATAGCCCACGGAGCTAAACTGTGATACTATCGCCAACAACTTGTCGGTTTGTCAGACAGCTGGGGACGTTCTTCCTGCCCTGAGACCCACCCATTCAGAGACCACGTCTGCTGGGCCCGCAGCGACGCGGGGGGACGCGCCCCGGAAGGTGGCTGTTCTGCTAAGCGCCTAATGCTTACACACATGCCCTTCATGCTGGAAGGTTCCAAGCTTCCCAGGAATGTCATTCATCTACTTTTCTGATGAGACATTATTTTGAGGTTTGAGGAAAAATCAGATTCATGGAGGGGGAGACCTAAACCAGTCTGGTCCCTTATTTGGGATCTGGCTGCCCACAGTTTCCTGCCCCACCCGGTGCCACCCATCTGGGCAAGCCCTTGAGAAGGTCCTGTGTTCTGTCCTGTATTGAGGAGGAGGCAAACCCCACAGCCCAGCCCTCGGGACCCTGGCAGCTCCCCACAGGAGCCCCCGGGCGGCACCTTCCGTGGCTCAACTCTCTTCTCCAGATCTTATGCATTTCCCCTCTTCTGGCAAATGCCCAGCTCTCTCACAGCCCCGGCTCCTGGAGCAGACCGACGCTGTTCCCTTACCGGCACCCCTGCTCCAACCACACGGACTCTCCTCCGAGACCCTCCTTGGACCCCCTCCCCCTGGACCCCCCACAGGCCCTTCTCACGGGCCCTTCAGGGCCCTCGTACCACATGAAGTAATGCCACGTAAGTTTCCTGTTTTGGGGGTGCTCACCCCCGCCCTGCAGCCTCCCTTGTCTTCTGTTACACCCTCTCCAGTGTCCCCTGTGTCCCTTGCCCTCACTGCCCTCCTTCTCCCCGGCAGTGGGGTGCAGGTGCCCAGGGGTCCTCTGTGTCCGGTCTCTCTGGAGTCCAAGGGGCTGTGTCCCCGGCAGGGACCTGCTGTCCTTGGCTGGAACAGTGCGGGTCATCTGGGTACTTCCTCTGTCCTCCCCCGGGGCTTCTCACCGGCCGGTGACCCGTGGTCACCTCATTTCCACCTGCAGAATTACAGACGCGCTGCTCAATGGCTTCCCCCCTACATGGCTCTCTGTCCGCCTCTGGCTCAGCCCTCCTGGAATCAGCCTCCCTGTGGGTCACCGGACCCCAGTGTCACCGGACGTAGTAAGTTCTTGGACGCATCCTGCCCGCTCCTGCTCTCCCTGTGGGTCTGTTCAGCAGCGGTGACTGTGCGTCTGCAGGAGGGAAGGTCCCCACTCCCCGTGTCTCTGTCATCGCCTGAACTTCCAGAATGTCCTCCTTCACCGCCTTTCAAACGCCATTCCGCACGTGTGTCGTTGCCTGTGGCCTTTCTCTCTCCCTGGACAATCTGGCCCGTGTCCTGGCCGTGCCAGCCCTGTCTCTAGAACAGTCTCTCTGCAGCACCCCAGACCCGCCTGCACACGGCTTCCCGGGTCCTCTGTGCTCCTCCAGGCCATGTGCCCCTGGAGCAGGGCCTGGGTGCTCGCCCCAGACTCCCTCTGTGCACCCTGGGACCCCTGGCTTGGGCCTTTGGCACCAGGTCACTCAGAGGAAACCCCAGGAGCCCACCCTCCGGCCTCAGCTTCCTCCTGCGGTCGCGACCCCCAAATGCCCCACAGATGCGCCTGCCTTCCAGCGTCGCCTTCCTGAGGGTTGTCTTCTCGCCGCCGGATGGTCGCACTGACCTCGAGTCTGTGGTTCTGCAGACGTCCGCTGGGACCGGTCACCTCGGCGCCCCCTGTCCACACGCCCAACTTACAAGAATGTCCATGTTGTGAGACTTCAAGAGGTAAAGCGTTGACACTCTGGTAAAGCGTTTGCTTTATTAGCTGCAAACGTAACGCTGGGCAAGTCACGGCTTGTCACTGGCTCCATTCCCTTTTGAATCTTCCTGAAAATCCTGCTCGGTTCTGTCCCCAAACTGAAGTGATTCACGGCACCTGTGCTCCTTGGCGGGCTGTTCTTCTTAGCGCCCAGCTGCATTTTCAAAGTCTTACCCGCTGACTACTTGTGGGGAGACGGAGGCAATGGGTCTTGTGTCCTTTATCCATTGACCAGGGTCTGTGTGTCCCATGGATAAGTCCATTTTATGACCTCTGCCGCCTCCAGGAAGCATTTCGTGATATTTTTGCCACTTTATTAAAGAAAAAAGGCAAACTCTGCCCAACTGTTTTAAACTCTGGGAGGAGCTTCGCCCTGAGGTAAAAATACAGAGCTGGAGCCAGGCCTGCACGGCCAGGACCAGGGACCCCGAGTCACCGGCAGGCGGCGTGGCCTCCGCCCCCGCGGGGACGCCCACGCCGGGCCCTCAGCCTCTGCGGCCTCTGCTCCCATGATCACCGCAGAGCCCGAGGCTCCTGCTCCCGTGCTTCCAGCCGAGGGGCTCTGAAAGCCTAATTCCCAGACCACTGACCTCAGCTCCCCAGGGTTGGGGTTCAGAACTTCCTGAAGATGCCCAGGGATGGTGACATGCAGCTGAGGAAGAGCCATATTTACACTGTCCCTTCACAGAGTAGTTACTGCTGATGTGATTCTCCTGCTGGTGAATAATCTCTCCCGACAGAGAAGTGGCAACCCTGGGGCTCAGAGAGTGTCCGCTTTACTGGCACCGAGCAGCAAACATGTGTGACAGTCAGGTGACTCCCCCAGGAATCCGTTACTTTCCGTATCGGTAATCAGAAAAAAATGTATAAAGAAATGGATTTCTTAGACCATTAACTACTATTTTAAATACTAATTTAAAACACTGACATGAGATGAGTTAGATCTTTTTCCTATCATCCAATGCAATTGCTTCATCGGAGCCTCGCTGTGTGTTTAGGACCTCACCTTGCTTTCATCCATGGAACCAACAGCCAGAACTTTTTATTTCATTTTGGGAGAGAGAGCGAATGGGGGAGGGGCAGAGAGGGAGACACGGAATCCAAAGCAGGCTCCAGGCTCTGAGCTGTCAGCACAGAGCCCAGTGTGGGGCTCGAACCCACGAACTGTGAGATCATGACCTGAGCTGAAGCTGAACGCTCAACCGACTGAGCCACCCAGACACCCTTATAGAGATTTATTTTTAAGGTAGATATGTAACTGCATTAATATATTATGTATAACACATATGCAAAAATAGAAGTGAAAGTGATAAATGGAAGATGAAATAAGCACTATTTTAAAATATGTTCATGTTATTTAATGATACGAAAATATTTTACTTTTACTAGAAAATATTATTAGTAATAGAGCAATGTGATAAACTGCGTCATTTTTTTGTTTCTTAAAAATATTTACTTTACTTTTATTTTATTTTATTTTTTACATGTATTTTATATTTGAGAGACAGAGACAGAGCACAAGTGGAGGAGAAGCAGAGAGAGAGGGAGACACAGAATCTGAAGCAGCTCCAGGCTCTGAGCTGTCAGCACAGAGCCCGACGCGGGGCTTGAACCAACAAACTGAGATTATGACCTGAGCTGAAGTCCGATGCTTAATAGACTGAGCCACCCAGGTGCCCCTAAAAATTATTTTTTATGTTTATTTATTTTGTGAGACATAGAGCACAAGCAGGGAAGGGGCAGAGAGAGAGGGAGACACAGAATGGGAAGCAGGCTCCAGGCTGCCAGCACAGAGCCTGACACGGGGCTCAAACCCACAAACAGTGAGGTCATGGTCTGAGCTGAAGTCAGACAGACGCTCAACTGACTGAGCCACAAGGTGCCCCCACCCCCGCACATGATTATTTTTTTAAATTTGTTTTGCAACTTCTGATGCAGGCATGTGAAGTCTGGCTCTAGGTTCCTTTTATTTTGACACTTGGTTTTCCATCCATCACTGGTGAAAAGGTTCTCCGGAATAAGGATCAATCCTGGTGGAGGAGGTGGGGCCTGGGCTGCCCTCCCTGAGTTGTGTCTCCAGCAGTTCAAGCATTTCCACTCATTCTAGAAAGACTTTTAAGGGAGTCTGTTTCATCTTTCCTGCTGTGGGTCAGGAAGTTTTACATATTAATTAGATGTTTCATTTTTTATATTTTTATCAAATGGGTTCTTCTTTTGGAAGATTTTAAAACAAGTTAAAAAGGGGCAGCTGGGTGGCTCAGTCACTTAAGCAACCGACCTCAGCTTAGGTCATGATTTCGCACTTTGCACTTCGTGAGTTCAAGCCCCGCATCAGGCTCCGTGCTGACAGCTCAGAGCCCGAAGCCTGCTTTGGAGTCTGTGTCTCCCTCTCTCTCTGCCCCTCCCCTGCTCGTGCTCTGTGACTCTCTATCTCTCAATAATAAATAAATGTTAAAAAAAATTTTTTTAAGAAAATAAAACAAGTTTAAAGATTCCCCAGTTTTTAAGAATGTTGTCAGAATTCTCACAATGACACCACATAGCAGCAGCAAAATGCGCTCATACCAACACTTTGCTCCTGAACATCCTGGTGTCGGAACCTCAAATCTACCAGGAAGGAGGAGATTATGCCTGACCCTCTCTCAAGCTGCTCAGAGACGCGCCAGGCATTGAAAACCTGGGCAACGTTTTTAACTCTTTGTTGTAATGCCTACACCAAAAACCTCATTTAAATATTTTATTATGAGATCATCTGAAAACTGCCACGAATGACGTAAGCCTTTCCTGGTTGTTCTCCATCTCAGTTCAATGATTCTCAGTGAAAAGGCTCTCACTTTAATAAGAGAACTCCTGTGTTTACTTGGATGTAGGCAAGGTTGACTGAGCTGCAGTGAGCTGAAAGCAAGTGCATGAGGGCAGGAGGGGATTCGTGGTAAGGGAGCTTCTGCTTGTTTTCTGGGCCCGCCCACCGCCTTGCAGCGACGGGGGCACGTCAGCACCCATCCCAGCGGGAACGTCGGGGGTTCACACACGACTTCGGAGACCAGTGTCCAGACACCAGTCAGGTGAGAGGTCTCCAGAAATTCAGCTTTTCTGGTCTGTATCATCTTTCTTCTCTTACAAAGTTTTGTTCATATGGGTCTTCTTTGTTGCTTTTTTTTTAATAAATTTTTTTAATGTTTTATTTATTTTTGATACAGAGAGAGACAGAGCATGAGAGGAGGAGGGTCAGAGAGAGAAGGAGACACAGAACCGGAAGCAGCTCCAGGCTCTGAGCTGTCAGCACAGAGCCTGACGCGGGGCTCGAACCCACGAACGTGAGATCTGACCTGAGCAGAAGTTGGAGGCTTAACCGACTGAGCCACCCAGGCGCCCCTGTTGCTTTCTTATTAATGTTTATGTTTTTTGAGAGAGAGAGCGAGAGAGTGAGCGAGCAAGCATGAACAGGCAGAGAAAGAGGGAGAGAATCCCAAGCAGCCTCCACTCCGTGTAGAGCCTGACGTTGGGCTCGATCCTGCCACCTTGAGATCATGCCTGGAGCCCAGATCAAAGCAGGAGGCTCAACCCATTGAGCCACGCAGGTTCCCTGGGTCTCCTTCATTTCTTGATAAGCACATTTCTACACGTTTCTAATTAGGTTGTTACAACCAATGGGACACTTTCAAAAGTGAGTACTGCTGGCAAATAAATGCATCAATGATTCTTATTTTGGCTCCACCGTTTACTGGCTGTGGGCAAATTATTAACTTCTTTGTGCCCCCGTTATCTCTTCTGTAAAGCGGGGATGATAAGATTGATGTTCACCTCACAGATCATTAGGACAACAAAACAAGATCCTGTATAAGAAATCCTTGGCACAGAGCCTGGCACACGATTAACAGTCACATGATAGTCACGGTCCAGCCAGCTTGCCGACTTCTTTTCTCCTTATAATAAAATTTGTTTTCTTTTGGGTTTTCCAGGCATAATATCTTATCATATACAAATAAGCACATTTTTGCCTTCTTGTTTTCTGTAATTTAATTTTATTTATTTCTTTTGTCCATTAATTAGTAATAATTTAATAATAAAAATAATATTAAGTAATAGAAATAGTACACCATATGAGCCTAATTTTAGTATCACATTTCACCATTAAGTGATATAGATTCATATACTTATCTTATTGAGTAATTGAAATATTCCTCCATTCCTACTACACTTATGCAGTAGGACTTCAATCAAGAAGGAATTTTGATATAATCATTTGGTTTTTCTCTTTGACTTTTAATATGATTATTTACGCTGGTAGATTTCCTGATATTGAGCCATCCTTGAATGAACACATCAATTCTCTACTTGGCTATGGTTTTATAATGCACCGATGACCTCTGTTAACAATATCTTACTAAGACTTTTGCACTAATATTTATAAGTGGGATCAATCTGTTCTCTTGATCCTTTTCAACACCTTCCTCTCCTCCCTGCATTTCCCAGAGATGGGTAGTTAGTAGGGTCTAGGGACTTAACTGGATTCTGGCTCGGTCATGTGGGCAGGCTGGTGTCGTGGGGGCTGTGCTCCTCTGCTGGAAGCGTGTTATCTCTGTGTCTCTCTTCTTGTGGTGCCAGCAGTCACCAATGCCCACCACTTAGACCCTCGAACGCATGAGGGATTTCGGAATAGTGACATTCCACCAGCCTTTACCTGCGTTTACTCGCCGGAATACTAGCTTCTCATCTACTGCTGCTCATCTGTCTAAAGAAAAGGTGAAATAAAAGCTTGGAAGCCTGATTTTTTTCCCTTCAGCATCTTCCAGAGGTAATCAACGTGCTTTCCTTTTTCTTTATTTCTTTCCTCTTTTTCAGGTGTGGGGGTGGTGTGGGCGTGGTTAGTATTATCTGGTATTATTATGACCCAACAGGTTTTAACATATTCGGTGTGCTTCCATCCACTGAGTTACTTTTTTAATGCTTATTTATTCATTTATTTATTTTGAGAGCGAGAATTATATAATGCACGAGGGAGGGGCAGAGAGACAGAATCCCAAGCAGGCTGTGTGCTGGGTGTGGGCTCCACGAGGGGCGCGATCCCATGACCATGAGATATGACTTGAGCTGAAATCAAGTCAGACGCTCAGCCGACAGCCACTCAGGCCCCTCCTCTGTGCCGTTGATGATCTGGTCGCCCGCTTGCCTGCCAGCGAGAGCCTTCTCACACTGGCTTCTGAGTCCTTGCGACACACCCTCGCTTCTTCGCTCTCTGGTGCGACGAGATACTTGAGGTCGTCCTGCCCTGACGAGGAGTCCGCCCTCTGCGCGAAGTTCTGGTCCCCAAGGTGGGTGGCAGTGCTAGAGACCGCAGTCGGGCCGGGAGGCTCCGTGCTTCTGGCTTCGCCGTTGTTTCCAGCTTATCAGTGGACAGAACTAAGAGATACGTTTAGTTCTTGTTTCTTAAGAAAACACAAACCCTAAGTTTATATTTATAATTCAAGTTTGGGGCAATACGGTTCTCCTTTACCTGCCATCTTAAATCTGTTTCTCCTTTCCTCTACGCTGACAATTCTTTCGTCTTCAAACACTTGAGAACACCACTGAACTATGGGGGACTCCTTTTCATCTTATGAACAAGCTTTCAGTGTTTCTCCACTAACTCTGGTATTGGATTTTAGGTGAATTATTATGCTTTCCATTTTTTATGAAAAGGTTTTCAGGAATAGATTTTGAAATTTTATCAAATCTCATTCCACTATCTATAGAGATGATGCTGCTTTTCCAATGTTATCCATCCATATGATTCATTTGGCTCATAGGTTTTTCCATATTGAGTCATTCTTCTGCATTCCACTTATGAAAACAACTGATCATGATGTCAGATGCTGCTTGATTCCATTTGCTAGTGTTTTCCTTTGAATTTCTGCATTAGTAATTCTACTTGAGACTGATGTTTCTGGGTGCTGTCCACTTCAGATTTTGGTATCTGCATTATGCTGACCACATACAAATGCTATAACGTTTCTTCCCCTCAAGACAGGGGAACCATTCACGCATCTTTGGTTTCTCTGGTCCTTAGTCCATAGACTTCACTCGGGAAACCATCTGTGCCCTTTCCTCCCTGCGGGAGAGACCCCTGAAGCCATGCTCTCTTTTTTTCTTGATATTTGAATAGTTTATATTCTCTAAATAGTTTCCATCTATTTATTTTTTCCTAGAAAACTGAGAGATAACGGAAAATATATACTGGTCTCTGCTCCTGGTTCTTAAACTCTTGTAATTTCCTAAGTGATAAGAATAGCAGGAGCACCTGTTGTTCAAATGTTTGGTCCTTGACCCGGGCTCCTGACCCAGAGCTTCTGAAATGCTTGCAGTTTCCTGGGTGGCAGGAGCATCTTCTGTTCTAATGAGGTGACTTTGGGTGGGCTCCTCAGTGTCTCCTGGGGTGGCCACCATGATCAGAGGCTTGGGGTTTTCAGCCCTGCCCCTCACTCTGTTGAGAAGGAAAAAGGACTGAAAATGGAGCTAAGGATGCATTCTGCCTACAGGAGAAAGCCCCGTGGCCCGGGGTCCCGGAGGGCTTCTGGGCTGGTGCACACGGCCATGCGGATCCTGTGCACGGGCCACCCCCAGACCTCACCCTGAGCATGTCTTCATCTGGCTGTTCATCCGCATCCTTCATCAGAACCTTTAATAAGCTGGCGGGTGCGGGTGTCCCCCTGAGTTCTGTGGGTCCCTCTAGCGCGTTTACAGAGCCTGAGGAAGGGGTCATGGGGACCTCTGATTTACACCCTGTCGGTCAGAAGCTCAGGTGACAACCGGGACCTAGTCTGGCATCTGAGGTGGGGGATGGGGACTGAGCCTTAACCTGTGGGATCCGATGCCACCTCGGGGTAGGTGGTGACAGAGCGGAGCTGAACTGTGGGACGCCCTGCTGGTGTCTGGGAATTGCCTGTGGGACGGGGGAGGTGACTGGCTGCATGACGGTCGGGGGCTCCCAGGGCACGAGCGCACACGACACAGAGCAGAGACCCTTGCCTACAGCAGGAGGGAAACACTAGGTTTTTGTTTTTAGAAATAATCTATTTTATTTATGAGCATTCTTTTATATATCTTAGCTGGTATTAGATTAATGAGTTTTACTATTTCCTGTTTTCTATATGTATTGATTTATTCCTTTCTTTCATTTTTTGCTTGTTTTCTTTTTTTTTTAAGATTTTATTTTTAGGTTACCTGTACAGCCAATGTGGGGCTCACACTCACACGCCGAGATCAAGAATCACACGTTCTGCCAACTGCACCAGCCAGCCACCCCTAGTTTCTTTTCTTTTCTTTTCTTTTTAAAATTTTTTTTAATTTAAAAAAATTTACTTAGTGTTTTATTTTATTTTTGAGAGAGAGAGATAGTGTGAGCAGGGGAGGGTCAGAGAGAGAGGAAGACACAGGCTCCAGGCTCTGAGCTAGCTGTCAGCACAGAGCCCGACACGGGGCTCGAACCCACAAACTGCAATATCATGACCTGAGCCGAAGCCGGACGCTTAACCGACTGAGCCACCCGGGCGCCCCTAATTTCTTTAATTTTAAAATATTGTTCTTTTTCTAAATTTTAGAATTGAATGCTTAAATTATTTTTCATTATTTTTTGCTTATTAAAATTAATACTTGACTATGAATTGTCCTGAGCAGTGCTTTAGCTTTAGTATTGGTGCTATTGTTATCAATTATCGTAATCTCTTCTTTGGCCCAAAAGCATTAAGAGATTTTAGAAAATACACAGGTAACACTTTTCCTTCCCCATTTTTACAGTGAGTTCTGTCCTGGCCTGCGGAAGCAAAAATAAAGTATTAAAACCTTTTGTATCTACTTTAAAATTTCTTAAAAGTTTGTTTATTTAAGCAATCTCTATACCCAACATGGGGCTCAAACTCACAACCCGGAGCCAAAAGCTGCATGCTCCCCTGACTGAGCCAGCAGGTGTCCCTGTATTTACTTTAATAATTAAGAACTGTCAATAGTACAATTACCTCACTTATGAATAAGTAGTTATAAGTTGTGAGAAAAGATTTCTAATTGATGGTCTATCCAAATACATGGTTAATGTGCTTGGCTGTCTTATAAGCACTTAGAAAGAAATGTTCTTTGTTAGTAATGAATGGAGTTGACATGAGTCAATTAGGTCTACCTTATTTGTTTTAGGTTGATCTATTCTGAGGGACCCCGGGTGAGAGGAAGAAAGAGAGAATCCCAAGCAGGCTCCATGCTGTTAGCACAGAGCGCTACACGGGGCTCCATCTCATGAATCTGAGACCATGACCTGAGCAGAAACCAAGGTCAAGTGCATAACTGATTGGTAGACCCAGGCACGCCAGGTCTACTTATTTTTTATATCCTTCAGGCTCTTTTAGATTTAATTATTATTTTTTCCTATCTGATTTACCATGGACCAAGAGGAGCAAATGAAAGCCTCCTACTTCCAAAATGTTTCTGTCAATGGCTTCTTTCTTGGAGCGTTTGAGTAACATTTTCCGATGCTGGGCCACTTAGTCATTTACAGGTGGCCTGCCTTCATCATGTGAACACTCCTTGTCCTCGATGCAACCACCGCTGGCAGTTTCTCTTGATTTTCGTTTGCCTGGTGCGACTTTTCCCACCTTTTACTGCAATATGTAAGTTATTTTAGGCGAGTCTCTTCTATGTAATATATACATTGGATTTGCTTTGTGATTCCATCTGAATTTGTTTTTGATTTTGTTTTGTTTTGTTTTTAGAGCCAGAGAGAAAGCACAAGCGGAGTAGAGCAGAAGCCGAAAGAGAAACTTCAGGAGATTTCATGTTCAGCAAAAAGCCCACCCAATACAGGGCTCGACCTCATGACGCTGAGATTATGACCTGAGACTCAATCAAGACTCAAACACTCAGCTGACTGAGCCTCCCAGGTGAGTGGCTCGATCAGAGTTTTTAAAAATTATTTTAAATTACAGTGAAATACATAAACACAAATTTTAACATCTCAGCCATTTCTAATATATATATGTATATATATATATATATATATATATATATATTTATGTTTTTACTTAAATCCCAGTTAGTTAATAATGTAATATTAGATTCAGGTATACAATATATCAACTCAACACTTCCATACATCACCCGGTTCATCACAACACGTGCCCTCCTGCATCCCCGCATCTGTTTAATCCACCCCCTCCCGGCCCTCTGGTAGCCATCACTGTGTTCTCTATAGTTAAGAGTCTGTCTTCTGGTTTCTCTTTCTCCTCCCCCCATGCTTTGCTCATTTGTTTTGTTTCTTAAATTCCACATGTAAGTGAAATCATATGGTATTTGTCTTTCTCTGACTGACTTATTTCACTTAGCATAATACTCTCTAGCTCCATCCACATCATTGCAAATGGCAGGCTTCCATTCTTTCTGATGGGTGAGTAATATTCCATTGCATATATATACACCACATCTTCTTTGTCCATTCGTCAGTCGATGGACACAGGCTGCTTCTGTAATCTGGCTATTGTTGATGCTGCTGCTATAAACACTGAGGTGCATGCACACCTTTGAATTAGCACTTTTATATTCTTTGGATAAATACCTAGTATCGCCATTGCTGAATCATAGGGTAGGTCTATTCTTAACTCTCCCAGGAACCTCCGCTTTGTTTTCCAGAGCGGCGGCACCAGATTCCTTCCCGCCAACAGTGGAAGAGGGTCTCTCTTTCTTTAATCCCCACCAACACCTGCTGTTTCTTGTGTTGTTAATTTTAGTCATACTGACAGGCGTGAGGTGGTATCTCATGGTGGTTTTGATTTGTATTTTCCTGATGTTGAGCATCTTTTCATGTGTCTGTTGGCCATCTGGATGTCTTCTTTGGGAAAATGGTTTAAATTGGAGTATTCATTATTTGGGTGTTGAGCTTGATAAGTTCTTTACAGATTTTGGATACTAACCCCTTCCAGACATGCTATTTGCAAATATCTTGTCCCATTCCGTTGGTTGCCCTTCAGTTTTGTTGATTGCTTCCTTAACTGTGCAGAAGCCTGTTATTTTGATGAAGTCACAATAGTTTATTTTTGCTTGTTTCCCTTGCCTCTGGTGACACGTCTAGTAAGAAGTTTCTAAACCATTTTCACTTCTGTTAGCAGTGCAAAGGGTCCTAAGTCTCCATCTCCTCGCCAACACTTGATACTTTATGGTGTTTTGATGGTATTCCTGTCACGGGGTGAGAGGCGGTATCTCGTTGTGCTTGTGTTTGCATTTCTAATGGTTAGTGATGTTGAGTCGCAGGCTCTGCCCTCAGTCAGGGGAGGGGATTATAAAAAAGGTGTGAACTGTAAGAGGTGGAGATCATTGGATGGTCTTATCATCACAGCTGTGTTTGAAAAATAAAGTAGAATAAAAGTATGTAGAAAACATCAGAATGCATCATATGTCATAAAAGTATGTACTTTTAGTCGTTTAAGTGACCTCAGCTCAGGTCATGATCTCACGGTTCGTGGTTTGCAGCCCCGTGTCGGGCTCTGTGCTGACAGCTTGGAGCCTGGAACCTGCTTCAGATTCTGTGTCTCCCTCTCTCTGCCCTTCTCCCGCTCATACCGTGTGTGTCTCTCTCTCAATAAAAATAAACATTAAAAAGAATTTTTTTAAAAGGTATGTAGTTTTAAATGAAACTTTTGCTGGTAACACAAGCATGTCTGCATGTGTTTATGATAGAAATGTATTTCCGGGCGCCTGGGGGCTCAGTCAGTTGTGCGTCCGACTCCTGACTTCGGCTCAGGCCATGATCTCACTGTTCCGAGTTTGAGCCCCACTCAGGCTCTGTGCTAACAGTGCAGAGCCCACTTGGGAGTCTCTCTCCCCCTCTCTCTGCCCCTCCCCTGCTTGTGCGCGTGCTCTCTCTCACTCACCCTCTCTCCAAATAAATAAATAAACTTAAAAAAAAAAGAAGTGCATTTATTGGTGGTGGTCCCGAACCAACAGGTGGGGGCCACTGACCTGGGAGCTCTTCCAGCAGACGCTGAGGACGAAGCCATAATGAAGTGCGCGTGCGCCCAGGCCCTGGGCCCGTTCTTGCTCTGTGGGCTCCATGGCGGCCGCTCCCCTTCCTTTCTGCTCCCAGCGTAGCAGTAGCCAGCACAGCACTTGTCTTTTCAGAAGACTTACATCAGTGTAACTCTTTACCCCAAGACTCCTCATCAAATACTCTGAAACCTGACAAGCCTTGCCGGGTGGCGTCCGGCCCGTTTCCCCGCACCCCTGCCGCATTCTCAGGTGTCTGACCGCCACCCCCCCCCCCGCAACCCCCTCTGGCTGCGCTGCTTCAAGGATGTCACTGTGCAGCAGTAGAGGTATCCCTTCCCTTAGTTAAGTTCTCCTATGCTACTTACCTTACGGGATTTGTATTTCTGTTCCAGATTTCCTTGCCATTTTCTTAAGGGTGAAGGGAAAAGAGAGGTCTGAGAAGCCTCCACTTTGCCCTCTTAAAGTCCTGCTCCCTGAGGCACCGTCATCTCTGAGCGCACCCCATGGTTCCCCCAGCACGGGCCAGGCCCCCTCCGTGTCCTTGCCTTCCTGGACTTGGCCACACAAACACGGGCTCCCAAAGCTACACTGAAGGCCGGAGTCAGTTCCTCCCTGGGCTGGGGGCTGTGCCCTCCCTTCCGCCTGCCTTGGCTCCTGGGGGTCCCCCCTTCCGGGGCTGGGGCTGGACCCGGACCTCATTCCTCCCGGTGGGCGTCTCTCCTCCCCCAGCCCTCCTTATTGCAGGGAGAAGTCTGGGAGTCTCTCTTTTCTCTTCCTTTCTGTTAAGTGTCTGTTTATTCATGAGAATTCATAGATTTTTGCCTTTTCTCTACTTTTTTTCTCAGCTTGAAGAAACAACGGTGAGCGTGAAGGCCCCAGGGGCCCCTTCCCGCCCTCCCCCTGCACCAGACCAAGGGCTTCTCCTGTCTTCCCTTCCTTTGTCTCCTCCCCGCTTCACCCCCTTTCTCAACAGCAGGTGATGGGGAGAGGGACCCCTTTTCTGACCTTTTCCTCAGCCTCCGCAGGGGAGGGTAAGGAGACCATAGGCGCTGCCTACAGAGGGACAGAGCCCGGCCAGGAGACCCCTGGGAGGGAAGGCAGCTCGGGTGCCGCCCCCCCTCCCCTCCCATCGCCCCAGAAGCAAAGGAACCGCCTAGGTCATGTTTGTAAGACGCTGTCTCTGTGTCTCGCTGTCAGATTGGGGCCAGGTCAAATCCGCACCTTAGGGAACTCCGGGCTTACTTCAAGTGTCGTTGGGGCACCTGAGTGGCTCAGTAGGTTAAGCAGTTAAGCGGCTGACTCTTGATTTTGGCTCAGATCATGATCTCACAGCTGTGGGGTGGAGCCCTGCCTCGGGCTCTGTGCTGACCGAGCAGCGCCTGCCTGGAATTCTCTCTCTGCCCCTCCCCCCCCTCCTCTCTCACTCAAAAATAAATGCACTTAAAATAAATAAATAAAAATTCTCTACTGTTAAGAAATGTGAACCATCATCCCCGCGTTCAGCGAGCTGAGCCGTGCTCTTTTTGCTGGTGGAGGGTCTTGCTTAATGTTGATGGCTGCTGACCCCGCAGGGAGGTGACAGCTGACCCCGCCAGGGCCGTTTCCGAACCTAAGACAACGGTGAGGTTTGCCACAGAGACTGACTCTTCTTCTTTCAGGAACGATTTCTCTGTAGCACGTGATGCTGTTTGCTAGCGTTTTATGCACAGAACTGCTTTCAAAGCTGGAGTGCGGCCCGTCACACGGTGTCGCTGCTGTCGGCTAAGTCCACGTGGTGCTCTCGCCGCTGTGTTGTCATCTCGACGGTCTTCACGCATCGACCCCAGGAGCACACTCCGTGTCGGGAAACCGCTTTCTTTGTTCCTCCGCGGGACACGGGTCCCCCCCCCCACCCCATTCGAGTTTTGTCCCGCGGTGGCGGCCCCCCTCCCGCTCCCGGCTCCCCCGTTCGCACACGTCTGCCGGCGGAACACACACGTTTCCACCCGGTTTGCGGTCTTACACGTGCGTGTTTCGTGATGCCCCCAGACACCTGCACTGACGGCGTCGAGCGCTCCGGTCACAGGTCACCACGCCAGCTCTGACGACAGCGAGAGCCCCCGGGGACGGGGACGGTGAGGGTCCCCACGGTGTGACGCAGACACACGC
>NC_043712.1:88487046-88495714 GCF_006229205.1 Suricata suricatta
GGCTCGGGGCTGGCGTGGCGGTGTCGTGCGTGCCAGCCTGTCTCCGAGTCCCCTCCTCCGCGCGCCGAGCCAGGTGTCCTTCCCCGGCGTCTGTCCCAGCGTCGCTGCCTCCGCCCGGGAGGAGCCGGGTCGGGAGGGGAACCGGGAACCACGGCCCCGGCGGCCCAGCTTTGTTTACACGCGGGCTGGAGAGCAGGTGCCAAGGACGTGCTGGACTCTGTCCCCACCCGGGCTCGCGGGCAAGTTGGAGGAGTCCCTTCATCTTCTGAGAGCGGCCTCGGACCCCACGGCTCAGCGATCTCCCTAATGCCACGTTCTCCCCAGAAGGAGAGTAAGCTAAAAACACGGAGTCAGAGCCAAAAGGGAGTGTGTGGGGAGGGGGCAGTCAGCAAGGACCTAAGGCGTCTGCTCCCACACTGGGGACCCCCCACCGGGGGTCACTCAGGGGAGGAGATGTTCATTTTAACCTCACCCAACTAAATAGGGGCTTCTGCTTCATTTTAGCGGCACAGATTAGAACAATTTGTTTTCAAATTTTTTATATTTATTTAATTTTTGAGAGAGAGACAGATCATGAGTGGGGGAGGGGCAGAGAGAGAGAGGGAGACACAGAATCAGAAGCAGGCTCCAGGCTCCGAGCTGTCAGCACAGAACCCCACGCGGGGCTCGAACCCACGAACAGGAGATCATGACCTGAGCTGAAGTCTGGACTCTTACCTGACTGAGCCCCCCAGGGCCCCCAGGGTAATTCCATACCATTGTCCGTTTCCTGCTGACCAGTGACCGTCCAGCCCACGCTCTGTCCTTGACGCGTGGCAGGGCCGTGTGGCTGCTCGCCGCTGCAGCGGCCGAAGGCGGCGACCGTGTGTGCGCACGGCCGGGAGCACCCCCTCCTTAGCCTCTTACAGGACAGTTAACTGCCTGGTCGGGATCCGTTGAGAAATTTTAAATCCCCTTACTGAGAACTCCAAGTCCAAGACCCACTGTCTCCTACACATACTCAAGTTATCTTCACTAATGTGCCCAAACATACCGTCTGAATTCTCTCCCCCTTGCTCGCTGCTAAGGGAAGTCGAGTCTGGGGAGACCTGCCCCAGTGGTGGTCCTGAGACCACCCCACCAAACATGCATTTTACCTTCTTTTTATGCAGCTTCAAACCTGCAAGAATTCGTGTGTCCAGTGAAATTCAGGGCAGCATTCCCAACCAACGCCTCGGGACGACACCTGCCGCAGAGGGGAGCTGAGGTTCCGCCCAGCCGGCAGCACTTTCCCCCGGTGTCCGTCCAGCGCAGCTCGCAGCGGCTCCTGCTCCAGAGACACGGATGACCATTAATGCCCCATTGTCACTCAGACGTTTGACTATTTCCAACCAACCAGGTGTTAGGAATAAATTTTCTCCCCACATTTTTGATGCTCATGAGAAATCATGTCATTAAGTGGAGCCCGAGGTATTTCTGAGCAAACATATGCGCACACACACACACATACATATTTTCAATTAATAGGCACGATTTTTTAGAGTACTTTTAACTTTACCGAAAACCTCGAGCAGAGAGTACAGAGAGTTCCTGCATATTCCCTTTTCTCCCTGCCCGCCGGCCCCATGGTTGGTACTAGGCTCTGGCGCCGTACATTTGTTGCAACTGGTGAGCTAATATCGGAACATTATTATTAAAAATCTGTAGTTTGCATTAGGGCTTGCTCTCCGTACCGCACACTTCTTGGGGGTACCAAGTGCAGAATGTCACTGTCACACATCACAGGACAGTGACACTGCCCTAAAAACTGTCTTCGGGCTACCCACTCACCTCGCCCCCCAATTCCTGGTGACCGCTGGTCCCTTTACTGTCTCTACAGTTTGTCCTTTTCCAGAATGTCTAGACTTGGAATTCTACAGTATGTCACCTTTTAAGAGTGGTTTCTTTTAGGGGCTGGGCAGCTCAGTCGGTTAAGAGTCAAACTTCAGCTCAGGTCATGATCTTGCAGTTCACAAGTTTGAGCCCCACGTTGGGCTCTGTGCGGACAGCTCGGAGCCTGGAGCCTGGAGCCTGCTTCAGATTGTTCTCCCTCTCACTCTCTGCCCCTCCCCCACTCACATTCTCTCTCGCTCTCTCTCTCTCTCTCTTTCTCTCTCTCAAATAACTAAGCCTTTTTAAAAAAGATTTTCAGAAAAAGCGGTTTCTTTCACTTAGTGATATGCATTTAAGGTTCCTCCGTGTCCTCCTAACAGTGTTTTTCACAGATTGGAAGGTGTTTCTTTTTTAATAGTTTGTTTATTGTTTAAATTTACATCCAAGTTAGTTGGCATATAGTGCAACAATGATTTCAGGAGTAGATTCCTTAAGCCCCTCACCCATTCAGCCCATCTCCCCTCCCACAGCCCCTCTGACAACCCTCTGTTCGTTCTCCATATTTCTTCAGAGTCTCTTATGTTTTGTCCCCCTTCCTGTTTTTATATTACTTTTGCTTCCCTTCCCTTATGCTCTGTGTCTTAAAGTCCTCGTATGAGTGAAGTCATATGATATTTGTCTTTCTCTATTTTCACTTAGCGTAACACCCTCTAGTTCCATCCACATAGTTGCGAATGGCAAGATTTCATTCTTTTTGATTGCTGAGTAATACTCCCTTGTGTGTGTGTGTGCGTGTGTGCACGTGTGCGCGCGTGCGTGCGCGTGCGCGTGCGTGTGTGCGTGCGCGTGCGTGCGCACTTGTGCGTGTGCGTGTGTGCGTACGTACGTGCGCGTGCGTGCGTGTGTGCGTGCGCGTGCGTGTGTGTGTGTGCGCGCGTGTGTGCGTGCGTGTGTGTGCGTGCGTGTGTGTGTGTGCGTGTGTACCACATCTTCTTTATCCATTCATCCTTCCATGGACATTTGGCCTCTTTGGAAGGTTTTTCTTTTTCCTTAATGAAGTCCTTCTTACCAAATTTTTCCTTCATGGATAATGCTTTTGATGTCTTAAAACTAATCACCAAATCCCTGAGTCCCCTAGATTTTCTCCTATGGTTTCTTTTCCAAGTCTTACGGTTCTGTTTTGCATTTGGGTCTGCAATCCACCTTGAACTCGGTTTTGTGGGGGGAGATCTGTGTTTTGTGAGGGAGAAAATATGTGTCCAGATTTGCTTTGCACGCAGATGTCCAGTCATTCCAGCACCTTATCATAACGTCTCTATCTAGTTTCATTTTTAAGGGTTTAAACTTTAAACTTTTAAAAAAATGTTTATTTTTGAGAGAAAGGGAGACAGAGAATAAGCAGGAAGGGGCAGAGGGAGGAAGACACAGAATCTGAAGCAGCTCCAGGCACTGAGCTGTCAGCACAGAGCCCGACCTGGGGCCTGAACCCACAAACTGTGAGATCACGACCTGAGCTGAAGTCGGACTTAACCGACTGAGCCCCCCAGGCGCCCCTAGGTTCATTTTTTTTTAATGTGGTTCTCCAGATGTCTGAGTACCATTTGTTTAAAAGACTCTTCTTTCCTTTTCTCCACTGAATTGCCTTTGCTCCTTTGTCTCAGGTAAAATGACTGTGTCTGTGAGGGTCTGTTTCTGGGCTTTCTGTCCCGCTGACCTGTGTGTCTGTCACAGAGACCACACTTCATTCCTGCCACTTTACAGTAACACTTGAAATTGGGGTGAACTCAGCCTTCTGACTTTGTTTTTCTTCTTTGATACTGTTTTGGCTATTCTGGGTCTTTTTGTCTCTTCATATAAACTTTAGAATCAGGAGCACCTGGGTGGCTCCATCGGCTGAGCCTCGGGTCACGATCCAGGTCGGGTCCCACGGGGAGCCCCACCTGAGCCTGTGTCCAGCCCCGCATCCAGCTCCGCTGAGCACGGGGCCTGCTCGTGAGTCCCTCCCTCCCTCTGCCTCCCTTCCCAGCTTGAGCACTCTTTCTCTGTCTCTAAAATACAATAAATAAACGTTAGGATCAGCTTGTGAACGACTACAGAGTAGCTTGCTGGACTTTTTATTGAGAACGCACGGAATCCATAGATCAAGTTGGGAAGAACTGACATCTTTCCGACATTGCATGTTCCTGTTCATGAACGTGGATTATCTTCTCATTTATTTAAATCTTTGATTTCTTCCACTGGAGATTTGTACTTTTTCCTGCATAGATCTTGTACAAATCTTGTTAGATTTCTATCTAAGTATTTCTCTTTTCTCAGTGCTAAGTTAATGGCGTGTGGTTTGCCCCCTCCCAGCTTTATTGAGGTATAATTGACAAAAACTGTATATATTCAAGGTAAACAACTTGATGTTTTTGACATGTTTACATTATGAAATAATCATCAAAACTAAATAATATATCCATCACTCACATAATTACCACTTTCCTTTCTTTTTAAAAATGGTTTTGTGTTTTTAACTTCAAATTCCAGTGGCTCCCTGTTGGTATGTGGGGCAGGTCTTGAATCTTAGATGTCATCCTTGTTTCTTGCAGTCTTGGATCCTTGTTTAATCTCCCAGCAGTTCCAGAAGTTTGTCGTTTTTGTGGGTCCGTGCTTTAGAATTTTCTGCATAGACAGCCATGTCATCTGCGAATAGAGACCATCTTCCTTCGTCCTTCCCCATCTGTATTCCTTTTCTTCCCTTTTTTGGTCTCATCCACAAGGTATTTTCAGAGCAGTAGATAGAATTACAGCTAACAATGTGAATCCCTTACCGACAAGGTCTACACTGAATGTAAGTTCTAAATGCATCTTCTACACATTAGTTAAAATTTTTAGAAACAGAGAATCTCTTTGAACTTATGTATCCCTACAGCCTACCACAGAGTCTGTTCATGGTAAGCACTCAGTGAGGCTTTAGTGGGAGTGAATTAAGGAATTAAAAATATTAATATCCATATCCAGGATCCCAGGAGAGAATAGAATTTACATCTGATGGTTCAAATCCAGAGACTTGAGGGGCGCCTGGGTGGCTCAGTCGGTTAAGTGTCCAGCTTTGGCTCAGGTCATGATCTCACGGTTTGTGGGTTCAAGCCCCGCGTTGGGCTCTGTGCTGACAGCTAGCTCAGAGCCTGAAGCCTGTTTTGGATTCTGTGTCTCCCTGCTTCTCTGACCCTCCCCTGCTCGCGCTATCTCTGTCTCTCAAAAATAAATTAAAAAAACATTTAAAAAATTCAAATCCAGAGACTTGAACACAGTTGCTCTAGACGGTGGTGTCCATTAGAGTCACCAGGGAGCTTTCATAGTCCCCACGCTTGGGGGGTGGGGCCAGGCTTTCCAGATGATTCTGATAGCCACTGAAGGCTGATCATCAGTCCAGTAATGACAAGTCTACTTGTGGAAATGTAGGCAAGGCTAAGGAAACGCCAGACACCGAGACACTTATTTTCTAGGTGGAGAGGCAGAAGCTGGGTGAGAAGTAGGGAGCTCAAGGTGATGGAGGTGGTAAGGGTTAAAATCCGGATTCAAGCCCAGAGATGTCCTATTCTCGACACCAAATAAAATAAATATTCTGCCTTCCAAACCGAGTTTTCTTTGGAACAAAACAAGCCCGAGGTTTAAAAACCCCTTCGAAGTAAGAAGAGGCTCCTCCCCTTAAAACCAGACCAGATGGATTAAGGTCAAAGTTCTCGTCGACTTATGGCCTGACATCAAACCTGCCTAGCTTCTGCGAACAACAGAAGACATATGATGCTTTCTCCTCTCCTCCGCAGTTAGATGGAAGCCAGAACGACAGACACGACATCTGCGGGCAGGTGCTCTGGGAGAGAGGAGCCAGTGTGGCCGGGGGAGGGGCCACAGGGCGGGAGGGGCCGCTGACCTTCTATCAGAGCCAGGAGACGCGCGCGCGCACGCGCAGAGCTCGGCTCCTTTCCGCGATGCTGGAGGAAGTCAGGTCACCCTCGCTCTACCTCACAGGGAAGGACTCACTGCAGATTCGGTTTTTAATTCATCTGCTACTCATTGTTAATTAGACTCTGTAACCTCTAATTCTTCTGGGGCTGCTGGAAATCTCTTAAAGTCAAGTGCCCTTCTGGGGCGCCCGGGGAGGGGGGCGGGGCTCAGTCCGTTAAGCATCCGACTTCGGCTCAGGTCATGATCTCATGGTTCAGGAGTTCCAGCCCCACGTAGGGCTCTGTGCTGACAGCTCAGAGCCTGGAGCCAGCTTCGGATGCTGTGTCTCCCTCTCTCCCTGCCCCTCCCCCACTTGCACCCTGTTTCTCTCTGTCTCTCAAAAATAATCATTAAAATTTTTTTAATAAAAAACCTACACCACAGATATAAAAAATGTTTATTTAACTTTGATCAATAAATGGACTGAAATCAAATGGAAAAGAAATGGATTTCACATTAAAACAGCTTCCACGCTGAAGATAAGGAAAACTTTTTTCACTACCATGTAATTGGTGAAGGAACCAAGTTAAATATATGCCTTCCCTGCCTCAAATTTATTAGAACAAATATCCAAGCGCCGCCCTGCATCCTGTTATGGGCCCAGTACGCTTCCGCTGCGCCACTCTGCTAGGCACCCTGCATCCTGTTATGAATGTGAGTTTAAATTGAATAAAATTCAGGCTACAACTTGGTAGACTGTGATTTAAAAGCCCTGAAGAGATCTGTGGAGAGAAAAGGAAGGGAGGGAGGGAGAGTGGGAGGGGGTGGGGCATCAGGGTGACCCGGTTAAGCATCCAGCTCCTAGTACCGGCTCAGGTCATGATCTCACAGCTTGTGAGTTTGACCCCCACGTCAGTCTCTGCGCAGACAGTGCAGAGCCTGCTTGAGCTTCTCTGTCTCCCTTTCTCTCTACCCCTCCCCTGCCCACTCTCTCTCCCAAAATAAATCAACACTTTAAAAAAGTTAAAAAAAAAAAAAAAGAGGGGAGAGAGGAAGGGAGGGAGGAATGAGGGAGGAAGGAATATGGTGGCTAATTTTGTGTGTCCGCTTGGCTTGGTCAAAGGGTGCCTAGATACTGGGGCAAACATTGCCCTGAGTGTTTCTGGGAGGGTGTTTTTGGATGAGGTTAACATTTAAATTGATAGGTGAAGAAAACCTCCTTAACATGGGTGGGCCTGATCCAATCAGTTGAAGGCCTGACTAGACAAAAAGACCAGTTTCCCCGAATAAGAGGGAATTTTCCAGTAGATGGCCTTCCGCATCACTGGCACCACCAGCTCTCCTGGGTCCCCAGCCTGCCAGCCCCCAGTGCAGGTGACACATGTCGGACTCCATAATCGCACCAGCCATGTCCTTCTAATAATCCTCCACACACACATCCTGTTGGTTCTGGTTCTCTGAGAGCCTAATACACACCCCATCATTCTCCATGTGGGAAAAAACCACACCAAGTTGTCCTGAGATCTTCGAAAATGAAGCTTTTACAAAACCTCGTCCCCAAACGCACGCCTGCACTTCACCCCCTGCCGCAAAAAGAGAGGCTTTAAAACCGGATTGACATGTAAACACCTTGCAAGTGGACTCTAAGGGACAAGAAGGGACTCTAAGGCGCCCCTCGAACGTGCTGGACCCTCGCGACAGAGCCCCGGACGGGAGGCGGGCGTCTGCAACCCGCGGCTCGGCCGCTCGGGCTCCGGGCTCGGGCTCCGGCACCACCGCCTCCCGCCAGAAGCCCCTCTGGCTCTGCGCGCAGAGACGGAGGCAGAGCGCGGCCGGCGACAGGCAGCCCTGGCTCTTAGAAACCCGCGCTGCGTCCAGCACGAGGTAATCCTCTGCTTTGCTGTGATTAACCAACTATTTTTAGAGCAGTTTTGGGCTCACGCAGCGCCCTCTGCTGCCGCCTCCGCGCACCGCGGCCCCTGGTCCTTGCGGGGCCCACAGCTGCGGGGGGAGGCGCAGGAGGGGGAAGGCCGGGTCTCGGTACAGCGACTGTTAATCCAGCGTGATCTGCTCTACATCAGGCACCTTTTCAGGCACTGCGGAAATAGCAAAGTTAAACAGAAAAGGTTTTAGTTTTTGACCCTATATTCTCGTTTAATAATCTATGATAAATAACGTCAGAGATGATAGCAAAGAAAAATAGAGCAGAAAAAAGTGATAGAGACCGAAGGCCCAGCTGGGGACGAAGGGCCTCTCTCTGTTAGTGTGTTTCTGAAGCTGGTGTCG
Organism: Suricata suricatta; assembly: GCF_006229205.1. Classification (NCBI taxonomy): domain Eukaryota; kingdom Metazoa; phylum Chordata; class Mammalia; order Carnivora; family Herpestidae; genus Suricata; species Suricata suricatta. The sequence goes on from NC_043712.1 coordinate 88,495,117, forward strand.
ACCTGGTCCCCTTTGATGTCAGGCAGATCAGCGGGAACAGCATATGCAAGGGTCCTGGGGCCGAGGCACAGGACAGTGAGCCGGCGAAGGAGTCTCGGGGGAGGCCGGTTCCCCTGGAGATCACCGTGCTGCCCCCAGGGAGGGTCCAGCTTGATCCCAGGTGGGACGGGAAGCGGGCGCTTCCTCGCCGCCCCCTCGCCGCGCACCCTGAGCCTCAGTGGGTCTGTGGGTGGCCTGGGACGTGTGCGAGGCCGGGATGTGAGGCGCCCGTGCCTGGGCGAAGCCTGTTTCAGGAACATGTTTCCTCCCTTCCTGGTTCCCTCAGGCCCTTCCTCTACTGCACGAACTGAAACCCCAGTTCTCCCGAATTGTGAAAGCCTAACTGGCCGGTGAAACCCACTTCCGGTCTCCCGCGTGGCGGCAAAGACTGTTTCCTCGTCCTCCCAGGACGCACGAGGCGGTATGTCCGTTCCCTCCTTCCCGGAGCCGCAGGCCGGCAGGTTTCGCGATCCCGAAAGCCGGACGTGCGCGTCGGGCCCCCGCGGAGACGCCCAGGTGAGCAGCGGCGCGGGGGGCGCAGCGGGGGGCGCAGCGGGGG
>NC_043712.1:88495814-88496958 GCF_006229205.1 Suricata suricatta
GCGGGGGGCGCGTGGCGGGCGAGGCCGACCCCGCTGGGCTCCCGCGGCCCGGAAGGCTCTGGAGGCGGCTGGGGACGCGGTGCCCCCGACTCCGCCCACTCACTGACCTGTTGCTATGGTGACGCACGGCCGCCGCGACAGCTTACTGGGCTGCAGCCGCGTCCGCAGAGCAGAGACGCCGAGCGCCAGGATGGCAGGAAGCCGCCTCGCGTCCAGGGGCGGGTGAGCGGATGCGGCAGATGTGCGGCCTGCGGGCGGCACAGTGTCGTTCCGCCTGGAAAACTCAGGAAGTCCTGCCGCACGCCGTGGCACCAAGGACGAGGTTTTTCACTGGGAAATTTACCCCACGGTTTACTGGTCCCACATATGCCCCAGGGCACAGTGGCCTGAGTGCCCCCAGACCCCCTCTATTCTGAGCCTCCGAGCCCGGAGTCCGTGTCCCCATCGGACACACGGACGCCAAGGTAAGCTCACTGATAGGGCAGCTGCGTTACTTTAGACTAAAAGCCGTCCAATTTCTAGGCCGATAGGTTGAAATTTTTAATTTCAATTTCAGTTTTTTGTTCAGTTGACTGGTTGTCTCTTCACCTAACTTTTAGAATTTAGCGATGGCAACAACTCATCTCTTCGAAGGGAAATTACGTGTCTTTTGTCATTTGGTAATGAGAACAGTGTGGCTTATAGCGCTTCTAGGGTGACTGCCCACCAGGACACAAACTTACATGCGGCCCCAGTAATGACGTCTGCCTTCTCCTCTTTGCTCTGCTCGATTTGATGCTTTCAAATTTGTCTACATTATTCAACATGTTTTAATATAAACCATCCGTGTATTTGTACTTTTTTAACGTTTATTTTTGAGAGAGAGAGAGACAGAACACGAGGGGGGGAGGGGGAGAGAGAGAGGGAGACACAGGATCCAAAGCAGGCTCCAGGCTCTGAGCTGTCAGCACAGAGCCTGACGTGGGGCTCGAACTCACTAACCATGAGATCAAGACCTGAGCCGAAGTCGGACACTCAACCGAATGAGCCACCCCAGGCTGTAATCTTTTAAACCAGTTCTTGAAATCATCCACTCTGGTCCCATCTCTTGGTCCTTCTTTGGCTGACATTCAAATCTTCCAATAAAAAGTGTAGAATTTATATT
>NC_043712.1:88497058-88525874 GCF_006229205.1 Suricata suricatta
ATCTGGATCATATTATACATTGATTTGTTCTTGGCTTTGAAAAGGGTTTTAGTTTTGCTGCAACCCCATCAAAGGTGTCTACTAAACCACTCTGGTACAGTCTACGTATTGGAAACCCAGCCCGGCAACAAAAGTGCCCTTTGCGTAATGACCCCATCAGCTTATGGTGCACAAAAATGTAATCGCAGGCTTGAGTCGCAAATCATTCCTGTAGCACCAGAAATATTGTAAAGAGATGAAGAAAGTGAGAATGTTTAATTCCTTGGCTATTTAAACTCCCTGGTCCTTTCCAGTGGGTTTCCCCAACAGGACCCCGGGACCCCGGCCTCCCGGTTTGCTTGGAGATGCGACGGTGACAGTTCCTGCCCAGTTCGGGCCCTCCCGGCGGACGACCCAGGCGACGGGCTGCGCCCCGGAGCCAGGCTCGTACATTAGCTTCGGTGCCGGGTGCGCCGTGATGCCCACTGCCCGAGTGCGTGTGACACAAGTCTTCACAGCAAGGCGGCATGAAACGAGTTAGTCTTATTGGAGGAGTTTTGCTCCGCAATTCCGAGTGAACGAGCGGCAGGCACTTCCGCGGCGGGTGGGCGTGAACGCGTGGTTCCCGGGCCACCGCGTGACCGGCCCCCGGGGGTCCTGGCCACCCGACGGCGCCGGAGCTTCCGGTGGGGGTGGGGCGGCGCGTCCAGACAGTCTGTCTCCGGAGGAAAAGGGGCGGAAGGAAGTTGGACCCGCGCCGACGTTTCGTCCGTCGGTGGCCTGTCGCAGGTTGCACGGAGAACAGTCGGGACCGGCCCAGAAAGGGTAGGTTTTGCTGCTCGAGGAGATGGCGCGCGAGTCCTCCTTAGTCCTGGTTTCCACCTGCGACGTCCCTGCGCCTGGCAGCCCGCAGGCCCGGGCCCCTGCTTGGGAAGAGCGGTGTCGTCCGTCAGGGTCCCAGTCCGGAGGGTCCCCGTCTGTGAGCGTCCCCTCTGTCAGCGTCCCCGTCTGTGAGGCTCCCCGCCTGAGTGTCCCGCTTTGTAGTCGTCTCATCAGCAGAGCCGGATGGGGAAAGAGGATGCAAATATTTTCGCACCCATGTAAACAGGAGGCCAACCACATACTTTCTCCTGTCCCCGGGGGACCCGGTACATGAGCCCCTGATGCCCGTGACGCCCCCCAGAAACGGTTGGCAGGCGCAGGGCCCCGCGGACCCCCTCTGCTGCACACTTGTGTGTGTGAGGCCCTGTGGGCGCCCCTTCCTTCTGTGCTGTCACCACAAGGCCGGCCAGAGGCACCAGGGCCGTGTGTGTCGAAACCTGAAACGGAAAAGTAGCCTCACGCTTTTATTTTTTGGCCTACACTGTGCTTCAAAGCCATGTAAGTACTTCTAACATGTAAAATTCGAGCGATGTTCACACTAAAAACGTCTGGATTCTGGCTTCCCCAGGAAAGGCAGGAGCTCCAGCCCTCCAGCAGGCAGGGGCCCCCTGGGCCGAGAAACGGTCACCTCACGGGTTGGTCACAAGCTCTCTGCGCACCCAGGCCCCTCCAGGCCCGGCCACTCGCTCTCCACCCCGGGGAGGCCACCAGCGGCCACCCTGCTCTAGAGAAACGGCGGTGGCCTTGTCCTCGGAGCAACGCCGGAGTCTCAGGGTGGACCTGCCCTGCCTGATGGTGGAACTCCCACTCCCCGGTGCGTCCCCGAGGGGCACAGACAGCGCCTCTGACGCACTGCTCTTTTCTTAATTTACAAGGTCAGCGTTGGGGGAATTTCCCCCAGAGGAAAGCCCAGCCACGGATACAGACAGCACAGACGCAGGGCCTGGGACACGAGACACAGCAACTTCAGGGTCATGCTGTCTGGGATAACAGATGTCAGCTTCTAGAAAGTTCTCCCATAAATTTAACATGGGGCGTGTGCGTCTAGAGAAAACACATTGTTTACTGACATCACTCAGGTAAGCATTAGGAAAAAGTAAGAAATACAGTTTCTGATAAAATATTCTTACGTTGAGCTACTGACTTAAAGATTATGAGAATTTAGAATGAAAGGTATTCTTTATGTGCAAAGCAATATAAATGATGACCGTTAAAAAAAAAACTATTGATTAAATTATGTTATTTTCTAGGATTTATTCAGCACATTTAAGGGTTTGAAAGACCAGTATATTTTTGCTGCCGACATAAAGAGAAAAGACAAATGTTAATAGGAATTTGCTTTTTGAAATGAATCTGTTTTGTTCTTTTTTTTCAAATTTTTATTTAAAGTCCAGTTAGTTAGCATATAGTGTGATCATTGGTTTCAGAAGTAGAATTCAGTGATTCATCACTCACAGAGAACACCCAGTGCTCGCCCCAACAAGTGCCCTCCTCAGTGCCCATCCCCCATCCAGCCCATCCCCCCCACCTCCCTCCATCAACTATCTTTTTTTTTTCTTGAATATTTTATTTATTTTTTGAGAGACAGCATAAGCAGGGGAGGGTCAGAGAGGGAGGGAGACACAGAACCTGAAGACAGGCTCCAAGCTCTGAGCTAGCAGTCAGCACAGAGCCCGATGTGGGGCTCGAACCCACGAACCGCAAGATCATGACCTGAGCCGAAGCCGGACGCTCAACCGACTGAGCCCCCCAGGCGCCCCTTCCATCAACTATCTTAAAGATAGTTTGTTTTCGATCTTTAAGAGTCTCTCATGGTTTGTGTCTCTGTTTTGTTCTTAATTAAGATTTTTCTTTCCTTCATGACACCAAAAACAAAGGTAACAAAAGCAACATTTTTTAAAGGGTGCACAACAGAGGAAACTTCAACAAAATGGGAAGGCAGCCTACTGAGTGGGAGAAAATAGTTACAAACTATATAAGAACTTAATATATAAAATATATGAAGAATTCATACAACCCAGTAGAAAAAAATCCAATTAAAAAATGAGCAAAGGAACTGAATAAACATTTTTCTTTCCTTTTTTTAAAAATTTTTTGATATTTATTCATGTTTGAGAGACAGTGTGAGCAGGGGAGGAGCAGAGAGAGAGGGAGACACAGAATCCGAAGTAGGCTCCAGGCTCCAAACTGTCAGCACAGAGCCTGTTATGGGGTTTGAGCCCACAAACAGCGACATCATGACCTGAGCTGAAGTCGGACGCTTAGCCGACTGAGCCCCCCAGGCGCCTCTTGAATAAACATTTTCCCAAATTAAACATGCAGATATGAACGGACACATGAAAATATGTTCAGCATCAGTCATCACCAGGGAAATCCGAATCAGAACCAGAGTAAGATACCACCTCATGCCCGTCTGAATGGCTGTTAACAAAAAGGCAAGAAATAAGTGCTAGCAAGCATGTGGAGGAACAGGAACGCTCCTGCACTGCTGCTGGGAGTGCAGACTGATGCGGCCGCTCTGCAGAACAGTGTGGAGGCTCCTCAGAAAACTGAAAGTAGAACCCCCTTACCACCCAGCAATTCCACTCCTGGGAATATATCCAAAGAAAATGGAATGGTGTCTCAAAGACCCCCGTGTTCACTGCAGGATGACTCACAATGGCTAAAACAGAAAAGTATAGTGTGCGTTATATGAGAAGTTAATATACACAGTTATGTTTAAGGAGGATGTGGCACACATTTATAATGGAGTATTACTCAGCTGTGAAAAAGGAGGAAAGCTTGCCGTTTACAAGAGCATATGAGAGAAGTCAGGTGGAGAAAGGCAGTTACCGCATGGCGTCACTTATATGTGGAACCCAAAAAAAAAAAAAAAAGGGTCAAGCTCTCAGAAACCAAGCATAGAATGGTGGTGGCCTGGGGCTCAGGGGCGGTGGGCGAGATGCAGAGGCTGGTCAAAGGGCCCAAACCTCCCGCTATGAGATGAATAGGGTTGGAGACGCTCAGGTAGGACGTGCTGAGCACCGCTGCTGCTCCCGTCTTGCACGACTGACATTTGCTGAGACAGTAGGGCGTACGTGTTTCCACACACACGAGACGTGAGGTGACAGGCGAGTTTAACCAGATGGAGTGACTCCTGTCACTAACTGTGTGTCAGAGCACCATGACCTGCACTTTAAGTATCTTGCAATCTTGTCAATCGTACCTCGAAAAAGCTGAAATTTAAAAAAAATTCCTTCAAAAACCCCTCTGAGAGCCAGGAGATCCCCAGAAACCTTGAGCGAGGACTTGGCGCCCGCTAAGACTCACTCGGTGTCAGACTGTAGCCACGCAGACTGCACCACCCTGCCTGGAGTAAAAAAAAATGCACATCTCGCCCCCTGCAGGAGGCATACTTGAAATAAAAAGTGTAAGTGTAAGGGAACAAACTGAGGGTTGCTGGAGCTGGGGGAGGGGAGGGGCACTAAGGAGGACACTTGTTGGGATGGGCCGTGGGTGTTGTAAATGAGAATTACTGAATTCTGTTCCTGAAATCATGATTACACTGTATGTTAACCAACTTGGATGTAATTTTTTAAAAAATAATTTAAAAATGTTTAAGTGTAGGGGCACCTGGGTGGCTCAGCTGCTTAAGCATCGGACTCTTGATTTTAGCTCAGGGCATGATTTCACAGTTAGTGAGTTCAAGCCCCACATAGGGCTCTGTCCTGACGGTGCAGAGCCTGCTTGGGACTCTCGTTCTCTCCCTCTCTCTGCCTCTCCCCTGCTCATGCATTCTCTCTCTCTCTCTCAAAATAAATCAACTTCAAAAACTTAGGAAGTGTATTAGAAAGGAAATGTGTCCTGCTGGTGCTGACGGAAAGCACTGGCAAGTCGCCGAGAGACAACGACCGTCCGCGGAAATACTTGAAATGACACTGAATTCCTTTGGCCCCAGAAGCGTGCACAGCCTGCTGAATAAAGGGGGGCCCTCCCGTGCCGGCCCGATGACAGGGGACCGGAGCTGGCTCTGAGGTGACCCCCCAGAATGAGGCCATAAGCCAAGGCCGATTTCAGCGTCAGGCCAGAGTCTCGGGCCGGACGCGGGTGGGAGCCCAGACGTGCGGCTCTCAGGAGGCCGGCGGCTGGACCCTGGCCGAGCCCAGCCCCCGGGCAGGAGCCTAGCTCGGACGGACACGTGTCCAGCGGTGTGTGGCCTGCTTCACGTAAGTTTGCCGACGGCCAGGCACACGCGTGGTGGCTCTTGTCCCCTCCCTGGCTTAGCCCCAGCTCAGTGCAGACATCCCCTCTATTTTTTTTATTTATTTTTTTAATGATTTTTATTTATTTTTGAGAGACAGAGATAGTGTGAGCAGGGGAGGGTCAGAGAGAGGGAGACACAGAATCTGAAGCAGGCTCCAGGCCTGAGCTAGCTGTCAGCACAGAGCCCGACGCGGGGCTCGAACTCACGAACCGTGAGATCAAGACCTGAGCTGAAGCCGGCCGCTGAACCGACTGAGCCCCCGGGCGCCCCGGGACTATTTATTTGTAAGCTGATCATATCGCGCCCCCGAAACCCAACCACAGAAACAGCGGCACAGCAAGAGTAAACCTACAGATTCCCTGATGACAGCCAGCTTCCGTGACACAGAAAGCAAAGATATAGCTAAATAAGATCGGTTTTCCACCCAACCAGAGACGAGGCCTCCTTCTAAAAGTGGCGTTTTAACCGCCCTACACGCCACCTGTACCTGAGTGGCTGGAGGCGCTGGGAATGTCCCGCTGGGTCCGAACCGCGTAAACCCCGTGGGGGAGAAGCAGCCGGCTCGGGCTCACTGGGTCCTCGCCCCGGGAAGCGGAAATCAACAAATGTGACATGCGCTTGTGACATGCACTGTGTTGGTCACGAGAAGTACCTACCAGAGCCGTAGATGGAGGGGCGACAAAGTCAGGACTTCCCGTGTTCCCACCCCGCGAGGGAGGCACTGAGGGCCCTCTGCCCTGCACAGGGCAGGGCTCCCAGCTCCTGGCGCAGAGCTGCGTCCCAAGGCTGTTTGCCACCTGGCAAGATGCGATCCGAGCCTCCTACACGCCCTCATTTGCCGCCCAGACCGGTCTCCTAAGAGAACCTGGCTCCCAGGACAGAAGGGAGAAGAACTGAACGTCACTGGGCAGGAGTAAACTGGTGTCCTGGTTTATATATTAGTCTCTTGAAAGTTTGGTTAACTTGAGTTTAATGTGGATGCGGAGACCCTGCCAGGGAGCTGGTTCCTCGGAGAACACCGAGTGGCCAGCAGACACCTTCCTTGGCATCAGAGTGGGGCCGAGGCTTTACCACTGATGAAAATGACAGGAAATTCAGAATCAGCCCTCCACCAATACCCCAAAGACCGTCCTGTGTGTCATTTTCCATCAGAAACTATTTTCTCCAAGGAGGAAAGTTCCTACACGTTTTGTTTTCTGAGTCGTCCTCAGCACAAGCCTCTCCTTCGGAACTAGGTAACCCAGAGGGAGGATTTAGTAATACGCAGAGGCCCTGATTCCCCTTGGAAAAAACTGTCGTGTATCTTATTGCAAATTATCAAAACCGTAGTTTAATTCATTTCAAGTCGCAGGCAGCAATATTGGAAACTATTCTGCCTGAGCAAGTGTACACAAAGTGTGGATTTATGACATCATCAAGAGAAGTTTCAGGATCAGTAATAACACGAGAAATAAGGAACTCATTTTAAATAATGACCATAGTTTCTGGAACTCTCCTCACCTTGTATTTGTCTAAAAAGCATATTCCCCCCTATTGAATTTTTAACACTTAACATTGGCACAAAACAGTTCCTCCAGAAATGTTTCTTTAAAAATGATGTTATTACACATTTAGTTCTCCTAAAATGTGCCAAATTGACAAGGTACAGATGTCTCGATTCTAAATGTGTAAAATTGCAAGTTTATTAGAAAATTAAGTTTTGGGGCACCTGGGTGGCTCAGTCGGTTAAATGTCCAACTTCAGCTCAAATCATAATTTCAAGGTTCATGAATGAGTTCGAGCCCCACATCAGTCCCTGAGCTGACAGCTCGGAACCTGGAGCCTGCTTCAGATTATGTGTCTCCCTCTCTCTCTGCCCCTCCCCCTCTCATGCTCAGTCTCTCTCTCTCTCTCTCAGTTTCTCTCTCTTTCAAAAATAAACACTAAAAATTTTTTAATTAAAAGAAATAGGGGCACCTAGGAGGCTCAGTTAGTTATACATCTGACTTTGGCTCAGGTCACGATCTCACGGTTCATGGGTTTGAGCCCCGCGTTGGGCTCTGTGCTGACAGCTCAGAGCCTGGAGTATGCTTTGGATTCTGTATCTCCCTCTCTTTCTCCTCCTTCCAACCTCAGGTTCTGGCTCCCTCTCTCTGTCTCTCAAAAATAAACATTAAAAAAAAAAAAAAGTGGAGATAGATTTCAGCAGATCATTAGCCCTGAGGGCCTGGGCCAGGGCTCCAAGCCTTCCAGAGCCTATGAAACAATCTGTGATTTGAAAAAAGGAAGAAAAAAAATGTGCATTCCAGAAGTAATCTGTTTAACTGTTTACAGAACATAGCCTGGGGTCGTGGACTGTGAACTTGACTGCAGCTTTGTCTGATAGAGTTGCATGGGCTTAAAGATGTTCACTGTGCATCTCTGGGGACCCGCACGCTAGTCTCAGTCCCTGCCTTCCCCAGGCTTTAACTTTAGGGGAAGAGACAGAAAGTGACAAACATGAGGTCGTGTAAGGCCAGAGCTGGGAACAGAACCCAGCAGGCGGGAAGACCCAGGAGTCCGGCGGAGGTGACGTCTGGGCCAGAGCTGTGTGAGGAGCGCCTTGAATTGAGAGGAAGACAAGTAAATCAGCCCTGAGTGTAGGTTTTCTAGTCACCGATGTACGACACTAAGAAGCAGCATGTGGGCCTAATTGTAATACCGCTGGGGCACCTGCGGGGCTCAGCGGGGTAAGCGGCCAACTCTTGATTTCAGTTCAGGTCACGATCTTGCGGTCATGGTATTGAGCCCCACACTGGGCTCTGTGCTGACAGCGCAGAGCCTGCTTGGGATTCTCTCCCTCTCCTTCTCTCTCTGCCCCTCCCCCCACTCTCTCTCTCTCTCTCAAAATAAATGGATAAACTTAAAAATGTTTTTTTTAAATTTTAATACTATATCCTATTTAACCCAATATACCAAAATGTTACTATTTTAACATGTAATTGACATAGACAATTTTATTGAGATTTTTGCTAAGTGGACATGATTGAAACTGATTGAAATGGACCACAGCATAGCATTAATCTAGGGGAAGTGGGTTTTATTAGAGCTTTTGGCCAGTTAGGACCTGGAGAAACCATTCAGCTTTCTTTTGAGAATCTTTTCCTAAGGTACAGGGCAGAAAGATTCCTGATTAGGGTATTTGGGAATATCTTGTATGAATTATTTTAGAATTTTTTTTAGATAGCTTGTAATTTCTAGTATTAATTAACAAAGCCTGCTATATTCCTCCTCCAAGAGAATATGTGCTCATAAAATGTGTGTACATTGGAAAAGAAGTAGGAAGCAGAATGGTAGATTCTGTGGGACAGATGGGTGGTCGACAGCCAGCAGCACACAGGTGTCCCCCCTTCTATGAACGCTCATCAGTGTTCAGCAGAGCATCTTCAGAGGAGGTACTGCTGGACTTGGTGGCTGCCGCTAACCACGGACACAGAGGACCGTGGCGCCTATGCTAAACGACACTAAGTCACACTCTTCCTGGAGGCCAGGTGGCCAGCCCATCTCTTTGGGAATCCACCCCGTGACAGAGGAGTGAGTGACACACAGGAGCACTAGAAGGCACTGTTTCCCAACTAGAAGGAGGAGAATGACCTGTATCCTTGTTGAAATTAGATTTGGGGCCCAAACCAGCAGAGTCTCGCTTGAGCAGCCATTGTGGATTGAAGTGAAAATTTTAGTACGAAGGAGGAAGAGAAGAAACCAGGCTTCTAGGTGCTGCCTTCCCCTCCTTGCCCCTCCTACTGCCTCCCTGCCCATTTACAGCAAGGGGAACTTGGATGCTTCTTCTGTTTCTTGGCGAGGAGGGATCCCGACCCCAGATTTCAGAGTCCACCTGCTGTTGGCAAAGAAAAGCTACTTTCTTTCTGGCAGTATGTCAGCAATTATTAAAGTGACGCCCCGGGACACTGTGAAATGCTTGAACAGGAAATGCTGCCGTGGCTCTTAGTCTCTGTGAGATGGTCATCTGTGTAGCAGACTCTCTGGGAGGCAGGACGTGCTGCACTCCTCTGTCCCGTGGGTTGAAATACAGTGTAATTAGAAGATGGCAAAGACAGGAGCAGACACGTCCTGAGGATGAAAACACGATGGCAAAGCCCAACACCATTCGCTGTGAGGGAAATGCGAATTAAAACCAAGTGGGCTATCACGACAGACCCAACAGAAAGGCTGGAAGGAAAAACATCAACAATGCCAAATGCTGGAAAAGACGCAGAGAATCATTTGTACGCGCAGGGGTGTGAACTTGTGCAGCACTCTGGAGAGCAACTGAGCACACAGTCACCACCTGACCAAGTACACAAACCCTTGGACATTCATCCCTGGGAAATGCAGGCTTATGGCCACAAAAAATCCTTTATGTAAATTTTTAGAGCAGCTTTATTCATAACAGCCAAAAAGTATAAATACCCCAATGTCCTTTGGTGGGTAAAGAGTCACACAGACTCTGTCCATACCACAGAATTCTACTCAGCAATCCAAAGAACTAATTATTTATGCAACAGATTACAATAAGTTCTACTGAGTGGAAAAACATCCAGTTACAAAAGTTTATTGTTCAACTAGTTAAATTTTAGAGATATTATTGGCTTTATTCAGTGATCCATGAATAGACCAGCAATCCCACTAAGCAGATAGAAAGGAGATCCATGGCAGACAAGGTACGAAATGGAAGACTCTTACAAACAAGTTACTAGAAAGAGTGGATTGTTTTAGGCAAGGCCACCTTCCTTTGGGGGAAGGCTGAGGGTCTATCAGGCAGATGACCTCACTAGTGCTGACCAGGTAATCCCAGACTCGCTGGTTAAGATCACACTCCTGGGGGTGCTGAGGTGGCTCAGTCAGTTAAGTGTCCAACTCTTGGTTTTGGCCCAGGTCATGATCTCATGCTTTTGTGAGTTTGAGCACTGCAACAGGCTCTGTGCTAACAGTGTGGACACAGCTTGGGATTCTCTCTTCCTCTCTCCCTCTCTGCCCCTTCCTCACTTGCATTGTCTCTATGTATCTCTCTCAAATAAATAAATAAACTTTAAAAAAAAAGATTACACTTCTGAGAGAGACTGAAACCTGTTATATCAAGTCTTACATTAAGTCTTGGTTTGGTGACATGAGGTTACACTCAAGTGATCCATTTGGACCTGTTTTCTCTTTTTAACAATACCTTATGACCCGTGTATTTGTCATTCTTAAATTGTCAAAATTATGGAGACAGAGTAAAGACTGGTGAAGAGGAGTGATTGCCCAGGTTAGGGGTGAGGTGGGGAGGGCCGGGGTCACCCAGGAGGGTCTTGGGTCACACGAGTACAATATCCTGTCGGTGTCCTGGTGACATCACCCTGTAGCTTTGGATGATGTTACCCTCTGGGGAAATTGGGTGATGGGTGCTCAACATACCTCTGTCTTATTTCCGACAGCTGCACGTGAATACAGAGTTCTCTTTACTTTCATGAGATGGAGCGTGAGTGTAGATGTCTCACTCACCCCGGCCTGCCCACGCACATGTGTCTGCTTACCCTCATAGACATTCCAATTTCTGAACTCTTCTAAGTGACAATTAAATGACCCCAACGATTGATTCACCACTTAAAGGTTGTTATTAGCTGCTGTTTGTCAAAAAATGTATCAGTTTTACTCATTCCCCCTTCCACATGTCACCGAGAGCGCACAGCCAAAAGTCCTGCCTAACCTTCTTTGGTTCTCTCTGAGCAACAGTTGATGCTGGGAAGTGGGGGTTCTGAGACGGTTTTGCTGAAGCGTGTAGGATACAGTAAGAAGACGTGGACGGCGCCGTGGGCACCGAGAGTCAGGCCGGGAGGGCGTTGCCCCCACAGCGAGGACAGTAAATGAGATACTTCCAGCAGGCAAGATTGCTTCAGTGACAGGGCCTACAGTCTGCAAGCCAGTGCGACCAGGGAAGGAGTGAGCAGGCCGCAGGCTCACGAACGTGACCGATAAAGAATAAGACCCCCGTGTGCCAGCAAGGAGGACCACGGCATAAATGCTATCTTCCACGTCGTCTTTTCCGGAAGCACTAAAGACCCAAGTCAAAAACAAACGTACAGCCCGCGCACTGAGCAAGCCAGCTCTGCAGCTGAACAGCCGTAGGTGCTCCCGGTGAGTCACGAATGAATAATGGAACGAACACTTGAAAGGCTAGGACGTTTGTGTAATTATGGAGCCTGCTGAGGAGGGAGCAGCTGTAATGAAAGCCACAGGGAAAAAACGGAAAAAACCACAGCATTCTGGGTAATCTTCTAATCACACTTTGTAACAAGAGAAAAGCCCTTTCAGGCAGGCATGGACCTTTCATTCCCCTAGAAGCTTACCGCTAGGTTTCCAAAGAACAGAATGAAATCCAATGAATATCTTTAGAATTTTTCTTTACTCATTTGGAAAAACAAACGAAGGATAAATATTCCAGAACAAAACAAAATATCAAATTCTACAGTTTCCGGTAAAAGACGCTTTTCTTTGTCCTGAGCTCAGCGCTTTCTGATCTAGAAACCAGTGTGATTACTGTCTCCACAGCAGACCAGGCCCAGGGCCTCGGGCGCCCCCCTGGGACTGCGTCCCCCCCCACTTGCTCCATGGCCACCATTTCCACTCGGCACTGGCTGGGCAGAGTCACTCACGGCCTCGGATAATGCTCGAATCATGTGCCATTTAACGCAAAACACAGAAGGAGCTCCCGATTTCTCACATCCGTTCTTGACACCCCGTGGGAACACTTCTAACTGGAAAGAACACACCGCAAACTCGCACCGTCTTCTCCGTGAGTTCCCCGTTTCCTCCCCCGTCTCTCCCCTTGTCCCAGCTGCGGCCTGCTGCAGACGTTACTGTGATAGAACCGCATCTACTCTGTCACGCTCCTGGGATTCTGCACTCAGGAACTTAGGGACCCCGGCAGGGTGGCTTGTCCGCTCCATGGCGTCTGGAATCTCCAGCTAAGTGGACCAAAATGGCAGGGGCTTCTTTCCTGCCTTATCCGGCACCTGGCCTGGGGTGACCCAAAGGTGGGCTCACCCAGGCCTGGAGCTCTTGCACGTGTCTGTGAGACTTGAACTTCCTCCCAACATGGCTGCTTTAGAGCAGGTCAGCTTCTTACATGGGGTTCCCCTTTCAGCGGGATGGTCTGTCTTCTCCCCTTCACCCGTGGCTGCTTTGACCAACAGAATATGGTGGAGGAGACGCTGTGTGGCATGAGGGCATCCTGCGTTGGCAGGCATCCACACCGCCCTCTAACAGACCACACATACAGGGACCAGCCAAGCTGGGCCAGACTGGACGGCCAGGCCAGGTGACTCAGTAATCAGGTGTGCGACCGTCAGGTGATTGTGGTTTGAAGCCACCTTTCGCTGTTGGAAGCTAATGGATATGCATTCATGTGGGTCAGTACTTCATGGGGTCACGAGCTTTCGGGGAGTTTAGGCCCCGTGAAGGCAGGCACCGGGTGCACCCTGCTCGCCATCTTGTTGCTGATGCTGACACACGTGGGCTCTCGGTGAGGACTCGCTGCTGAGTGAAGTGAGCAGTCCTGCGTCTGCCCTGGACCCGGTCCTCTGCTGCCGGAGTCGTGTGTGCATTGACCTGACTTCTAGGTGAAACCCAGAAAATTCATGTGCCCAGGGGACCAGACTCAATGACATTAACTTTGACGATATAAATGTAAGTGGATACTTCTGTTGGGAATGTTCTGGAACAGAGCTAGTGAATCTTACACAGCTGTGGATTTATAAACACCAGTGAGTTGTACCGTGGCAGTGGGCGAGTTTTATGGTATGTAAACCCTGCCAGCTCTTAAAATCGGGGAGGAAATCTATCATTAAAAAAATAAACGCATATCTAGCTGGAAGAATGTGGGCTGCACAAGGCTGGGAGAAAGATGGAGGGAAAGGCAGGGTCTGGAGACACCCCCGACCCCCGTCCCAGCAATTCTTTCCATCTAAAGTTGACCCAACAAGAAATTCAAGTTCAAGCATACCATTTAAAGCTAAATATGAACCTCCAGGAGCACTGAGTGCGATAATGCGCCCACGATAATCCAGAGGGAGGAGGGCGGAGTGTGTGTGAGCTCAGCCCCATCTTCTGTATCGGGAAGTTTTCCATCACAAAACAGATCAAGGTCGAAAAATGGAGAAACTTCATAATTTGAAATTTTGTTTAAAAAAATTTTTTTAATGTTTATTCATTTTTGAGAGAAAAGAGAGACAGATCACAACCAGGGGAGGGGCAGAGACAGAGGAAGACACAGAATCCGAAGCAGGTTCCAGGCTGTCAGCACAGAGCCCAACACAGAGCTCGAACTCACGAAGGGCGAGATCATGACCTGAGTCTAAGACGCGTAACCACTGAGCCATCCAACGCCCTAACATAATTTGGAATTTTGGAAGTAACTGCCAGAGAAACTAAAAACAGTAATGACTGAATTTCTGCATTTAGGAAATTCCCCACACATTCCCAGACTAAATAATAGTTGGTACCTTTGTGGCAGAAAAGATGTTGAATATAATGTATCACAGAGGCCCTGGGTGGCTCAGTCGGTGAAGTATCCACCTGCAGCTCAGTCGTGATCTCATGCTTCATGGGTTCCAGTCCTGCATCAGGCTCTGTGCTGACAGCTTGGAGCTTGGAGTCTGCTTCGGATTCTGTGTCCCGCCCCCCTCTGCCCCTCCCCCACTGGCGCTCTGTGTGTCTCTCTCTCTCTCTCTCTCTCAAAAACAAACATTAAAAAAAGGAAAGAGATGATGTATCATATCACTGCCGTGTGTGCACATGCTTGTCCAGGTGTGTGCTTGATATTCTCAGAAACCCTTAATAGCAGAAGGAAAGCTAGCCTTGGGGAAACTCACAAAGAACCCCTCATGTATTTATAGTGATCCATTAAGTCTCAGCACCAAAATTCAAAACTTTGTCATAAAGCATTTGTCACAAGCACGCTTTCCACCAGGACAGTGGGCCCTTTGCAGGAGCCACGCTGTCATCGAAACCACAGCATGGCAGGTGTGTGGATGGCCAGCTTCACACACACACACCGGAAGAGGAAGGCCGGCAGTTAGGATGTGTTCAAGGAAAAATATTGACTTTTCCATCTGTCTAGGAACCTGGACATGTGTTGTCTGAATAACAAATCTCTAGTCTTGGGGAGATGAGAGCCGTGTTCTGCACTGTTTAAAATGCACCCCGCTCAGCCCACGTCTGTGGTCCTTGAAATATTACTGAGACCAGACACAATGCAAGGCATCTGGTGAGGAAGGATAGATGGCTTTAATTGAATTCCAAATATGGGGAATCCTCAAGGGTCCCCATATGAAAGCAGTAGTGTTACAAAATCCAGTAGACGATGTGTTTTTAGGAAGTGTGCAGAACTGTGAATGCACTGTGCCTGAGACAGCCCTGGGGGACGAGATGCCTGGAATCCTCCTTAAATACACCCTTCTGTAAGACCGCCGCCCCGGGATCGGAAAATCATTTCTCCACGGGTCACACCTGAAAACTATATATGAAATGCATTGCAATTGTATACTCGTTGCAGTAAGGATGCTCTGATAAAAAAAAATAAAAATAAAGCCCACCTCCCCCAGAGGAGTAGAGCTGCTGAGTCGGGAGCAAGCGTTCAGCCGCCCAACAGCCAATGCATCCTGGCCTCTGGGTTCAAGTCCTCCCCCCACCCCCGTCCTTTGCCTGCTGCGTGGCGTTGGATGGGCTCCGTGGCATCTCCGCCTTCACCTCCCCCATGGAGCTGTGGGCACGGTCCCGGGTTCACAGGACGCGGCGTGAGCGGAGCTACGGTAATTAAGGCAGTGGCTGCTGGGGGCCCAAAGCTCTCTCCCGCACGACCTCTGGCGCCCCGTACCCCCGTGCAACACAGAGGAGCCGGGTCTTTCAGAGTGTTTGCTGATGTCCCGGGGAAGGTCTCCACGAGGGGTTCCCGTGTTGGGGTTCCGCCGGCCCGCACCTGTGCAGAACTGAGCCTGTAAGCAGCCAAGGGATGCTCCTTCTGAAAGATCACCCTGTGCCTCTGCCTTCAATGCCTTAATTCAATGCCTATCATTATTTTTTCATTACAAGGAGTGTGATAGTTAATTTTATCTGTCAGCTCCACTGAAGTGTCCAGACACTTGGTTAAACATGATTCTGGGCATTTTCTGGGTGAGATAAACATTTAAATCAGTAGACTAGTAAGGCAGACCACCTTCCCCAGGGCGGGCATCCAGCCGATGGAGGCCCGAATAGGGCGCACACCGAGGAAGGGAGAGTTCCAGCGGGCACGGGCCTCTGCCTCAGACGTGGTCAGCCCGGCACCCGCCCCCGCAGCTCCCGCGGCTCCAGCGCGCAGCGACCGCAGACCTTGGCCCTTCTCAGCTCCGCAGTCACAGGAGCCCAATCCTTGTAATAAATCCCTATTTGTATATCCTGCTGACCCCGTTTCTCTGGAGAACCCCGATTAATACAGAGGAATTATACATATTAATGTTAAATATTTAACATATCAAAAAAAAAACAATGAAAAAAAATCCCCTATAATCTCAATTCTCGAAATTCCACAGGGACGTGTTGAGGTTCTCTTTCTCAGTCCTTCCCTGTACAGTGTCAGGACACGCAGCTTTGTGATCCCTTTCTTGTACATTGTTACATTTTTCAGAATGTGCTTTAAAAATTTTTTTTAACATTTATTTACTTTTGAGAGACAGAGGGACAGAGCGTGAGCAGGGGAAGGGCAGAGAGAGAGGGAGACCCAGAATCCTAGGCAGGCTCCAGGCTCCAAGCTGTCAGCACAGAGCCCGACGCAGGGCTTGAACTCACAGACCGTGAGATCATGACCTGAGCCGAAGCCGGCCGCTCAACCGACTGAGCCCCCAGGTGCGCTGAGAATATGCTTTTAAAACATTGTTTTTCCCAAATGATAACTGATTCTTGTTATTTTAAAAAAGTGATACAGAAAGAAACACCAAAAAAATATGAATATCATCCTGACTCCATTCGGTTCACAACACCACTAGGCAGCACCTAGGGAGTAACTGTCTACACGTGCTGAAACGTAACCAAGAAAGATGCGGGGGAAGTTACAAACATGGTATTATATTATGCATGCAATTTTTAAGTAAAGTTGTTAAATTAAGTATTCTGGAATTTGATGGAAGAAAATGAAAACAATTTCAGGAGTTTCTGTGGGTTGAATACATATTCCTCATAGGAGAAATTAATTTCTTTTTTTAAAAATTTTTAATGTTTATTTTTGAGATAGAGCACGGGGGGAGAGGCGGAGAGAGGGAGACAGAGAATCCGAAGCAGCTCCAGGCTCCAAGCTGTCAGCACAGAGCCCGATGCGGGGCTCGAACCCAGTAAGGAGCTGAGGGAAGGCCTCACCGGGGGCTCCAGGCACAGCGAGGGGGGCGTGGGGGAGGGGCGTGGGGGAGGGGCGTGGGAGAGCCACCAGAACTGCCAGAGACAGCGGGTCTGCTCGGCCGAGGGCTCCGCCCCTCCGTGACGATGACGTCACTTGGACGTAAAGGCGATGAGAGAGTGATGCCGGGCCGCCGCTCCCGCGTCCCGGAAATGTGCTGTTCGTGGACTGACTGCCCGGTGCGTTTTAACCAGAATGATCCGGGAGAGGGCCGCGCGCGCTCCTTCCGGAGAAGCCGCAGTGCCGCCCGCGAGTCCGCAGGGGGAGCAGACGGTGAGGCTGTCCGTCGGGTAACCCTGCAAACAGCCGAACAAATCTTAACGCCCGGCCCTGTCTGGTAAGGACAGAGGCGGGGAGGAGCCGAGGGCGTTCCGCCTGCTCCTGCGGCTGAGCCCCCCTACCCCCCAGCACTGTCTGCACCCCCAGTCCCTGCGCTGGAAACAAGTGCGACCAGTTCTGGGCGTCTGCGTGGCTCGGACCCGCCAGAGCCAGAATCGGGAACAGCGGTCTGTAGAACGTGGAGTCACTAGTTACAAAAGGGGCACAGAGAGAAAAGTCAGGAGGGAGCTCATGAGAAAAGGCTGAAGTTCATCATGGAAAGTGCCAGAACAGGTCAGTGGTTCCCAAATGCTGGCATCAGAATCTCGTGGGGTTAGGGGCGCCTGGGTGGCTCAGTTGGTTGAGCCTCCGACTTTGGCTCAGGTCAGATCTCACGTTCGTGGGTTCGAGCCCCGCATCGGGCTCTGTGCTGATGGCTAGCTCAGAGCCTGGAGCCTGCTTCCGGTTCTGTTTCCTTCTCTTTCTCTGCCCCTCCCCCTCTCATGCTCTGTCTCTCTTTGTATCAAAATAAATAAAACATTAAAAAAAATAAATTCAAAAAAAGAAAAAAAGAATCTCATGGGGTTAGAGCTGCCAGAGGAAGGCACACCCCAGGGAAATCTGAACTTCAGAGAAACGGTGAAACACTTTCAGTATAAGTATATCCTGTGCAAAACTCAGTTTCTCTAAAATTCAAATTTCTCTGTGCGCCCTGTGTTTTGTTTGCCGTGTCCGGCAGCCTTGCCTCTACCGCCCGTTCGGACGCTGGTCTGGGCTCCACGCTCAGATCCGGTGGGGCCCGGGGACCTGCACTTTCGACCCTTCCACTGGTGATGCTGACGCTGCCGTCTGGGGGTGCACTTGGAGAACGTGGCCCCCAAAGTCCTCCCGCGGGATGACGGCTCTGCTCTCCGGCTGCCAGCTCGCGGGAGGGATGCTCTGGGGACACAGCCCGTGCACGTCACCTCCCGTCTCCCCGGGCAGCGTGCGGCCTCCGTGTTCAGGCAGGGCCGGCTTCCTTACCCTGGGCCTCGGCCCGCCGATGCCCGCTCTGCTTGGACAAGCTCAGCAGAGAGGCGCGAGGCAGGCGGGGGTCGGCGGAGTCTGGCCGGTGAGACACTGGGGCTGCACGCGTGTGACAGTTCTCTCCCGCTGTGTCCCGAGGCCTTCGCCACACGCCAGCCCTTCTCCTGTTGCAGGAGACACTGCTTTTCGATGAGAGGCACGTCCACACGGTGATTAGTTAACTGCTAAACATTTTATAATTTTTTTAAGTTTACATATTTATTTTGAGAGAGCGAAAGCGAGCACAAGCAAGGGAGGGACAGAGAGGGAGACAGAGAATCCCAAGCAGGCTCCATGCTCAGCGCTGAGCCCAACACGGGGCTCGAACCCATGACTGCAGGATCATGACCTGAGCTGATATTGAGCGGGACGCTTAACGGACGCAGCCAGCCAGGCGCCCCTTGCTGCTAAACATTTTAATGTATCAACAGCTTGTTTGTTGGAAGAAGTTGGCCATCCCCCTCCCCCTCGGCAGCCGCAGTGGGGTTGGTACCCAGGCGGGGTCTGTGCCCCTCGGACTCGCCTGGTGGAGTTGCTGAGCCGCGGACTCACTTCTGACCAGGCTTCTCCAGGGGCTCCGGTCCGGAAGCCAAAGCCGCGGCTACCGAAGCGCCGTGTGCTCGGGGCTCCCCAAGTCACGTGATAAAGCCCTGCCGCCAGTGCCCCGGAGTGGCCCTGTGTGCGCGCAGAGCCTTTACGAGTTAGAGTAAAGCGAGGTCCTGAGGGTGGCGGTCATCCAACGTGACTTGTGTCCTTATGGGCGGAGGAGACCAGGACACAGACACGCAGGGAGGGATGAGCACGTGCGGACATCGGGAGAGGACGCGTCTACACCCCAGGAGAGAGGCCTCAGAATCAAGCCTTCCAGCCCCCATATATACATGATTAGGCGCATGTTTAATGAGCTTCCCTTTGCCCCAGATACTAATCACTTTCTTAGATTAACCGTCTGAGTCACACGCACGCTTGCGATTTTCTTGCTGTTGGCTGCACGCACGGTTTAAGCAGGAATCGCTTACGTTGCGAGTTAGGCTGAAGGTAGCAGACGGTTAGGAAATTAGTTCACATGTAAGTGGATCCCATTGACTGACAGACGGAATGTAAGGGCAAAAGAAAGTACAAGCAGACAGAAGACCCTCCCTCCATCCTCCTCAGCTCGATTTTGCGTGTACTGATCGCTCGGCCGTGAGAAGTCCTGTATTTGAAAAGATGTGCAGCACCTTACTGCTTTAGTCCCTCGGCTTTAGTCACCAGCTTGCATCCTTTAAAGTGTTATTATTTTCGGGGCTCAGTTAAGCCTCAGACTTCGGCTCAGGTCATGATCTCATGGTTTGTGAGTTCGAGCCCCGCGTCAGGCTCTGTGCTGACAGCTGGGAGCCTGTAGCCTGCTTTGGATTCTGTGGCTCCCTCTCTCTCTAACCCTCCCCTGCTTGTGCCCTCTTTCTCAAAAATATACATTAATAATGAATAAATTAATTTAAAAAAACATTACTTTTGAGGTCTGAAATGCCACAGCTGAAGCTGGGTCTTAATAATTTAGGGTCAGAGTTCTACAGGGGTGAGGGAACCCATGGCCTGTGGGGAGGGTCCCTTGTGCACAGGGGCCCACCACCCGCCTGTGCACCAGGGCCTGATGGCCAGTGTGGAGGCGCTCCCACTGCGCCACCTGGTGGACCATGTCTGGAATAGACGGCTGAGCGCCCCAGCGGGGTTGGGAGGGCTTGTCAGAAACGCTCCGCTGGGTGGAGCCCAGGGATCTCTGCGATTCTGATGACACTTCATGTGCTAAACAGGGGCCAGAAATTGAACTCTAGGCACAACAAATACGTATATAGTCAAATTACCCAGAAGGGAAAGTATGTTGGTCTTTTTAGAGAATCGGCATTCTGAACACAGGTCTGAAAGCATCTTTGGGAGTGTGGGTCCTACACCCTGTCCTCATCAGAAGATGTGAGGACACAGACAGACACGGGGATGAAGTGGCCTTCTCCCAGGGACAGGCCTCAGGGGAGCCAGCCCTGCCCACACGTGGGTCTCAGGCTTCCAGGCTCCAGACGGGGAGACAATCTGTGCTGTTAGGTGTGTCTGGGGTCCTTGGCCATGGCAGCCGGAGCAGACGAATGCATGCAGTCAAGAACTACTCTCAACAACGTCGTTTAATTGGGAGTTCACTGACTTTTCCTGGATATTGGGTGAGGCCACAGGGTCTGTGCACTAACTGATGAGTGCAGCCTGCGGCGCCTGGAGAGCACCAGCTTCAAGCCAGTGGCTTCTGGAAGGCCGGCTCTCCACTGCACACCTCTCCGTTCCAAAAGTGTGTCAGGTGGAGTCAAGTTCGGACAGGAGAGAAGGGCCCCGACTTCACATCGCAGACCGATGCTAACACTGGAGACCAGCCCGAGGACACTGACGCGGTCACAGGAGGAGCGGATACTGGAGACCAGCCCGAGGACACTGACGCGGTCGCAGGAGGATCGGACGCTGCGGACCAGCCCGCCGACGCTGAGCAGGTGGAAAGGCTGCTGGAGAACCAGCCCCACCGTTTAGGTGCGGTTGCATACTAAGAAGATGAAAGATAATGAGACTGTATATGTGACCCTGAACTACGAAGGCAGAACAGCAGCTCCCAGGGGGCGTCGGGGGCTGCCCGGGGCCTGAGCGCTGGCCCACCCCCGCGCCCACCAGCCCCCGCCCAGGCCTGGGCTTCTCCGCCCCCAGCTGCTGGTTGTGCTGCTGCCGATGGCCGGGAGCGGAGCAGGGTCCTCCGGCCGCAGGCTGACTCCGGTGACGGTCACTCGTGGGGTACGGAGGGGCGGCTCCGGAGCCACGCCCGCCTCAGACCTCCGCAGGGATCCGATGAAGCCTCAGCGGCCTCTGCCTTCTCTGCGGCTCCCGCGTCCCTCCCGCGCGTGGCCCCCGCGCCCTGCAGGCAGATCTCACGCAGACCCCACTCGCAGAAGGACGTGGTCCCGACCACTAGCCGTGGGGAGGGGACAGCAGGCTGGGGAGCACTGCAGGATGCTGCATGCTGTTGCCAGGACGCGGGGCTGTGGCCGTGCGGTAAGAGACCCCGTCATGGGGCGTGTGCCCCCCGTCCACACTCTGCTGCCATTTTCACGGTCCCACAGGACACGTGCGGGCTGCTTTGCAAATGGAGAAAGAGAAGCCCGATTCCTTCCCCGCGACACCTGTGTGATTCCGTCACCGCTCCCAGGTGCCAGGCCGGGTGAGGGAGGGCCCGAGAATCTCAACGCTTTTCTTCCCCTTCAAATGTGAATTGACTACAAGTAGACCTTCACGCAGGGTGATTTCCTACTCCCCACTTTCGTGTCGTTTCCCATACACAGGGATCTAGAAATAGCCGGTGTCAGGAAGGAAGGTGGCTCGCAGGGAAGACGGAAGGAGTAAACCCTGGTCCTTTGTGCAGGAGCAGCGAGGCCTTGACGCCTCGGAAGGGACCTCCCTTCACGGACTGGGGGCCGAGGGGGCAGGGCCGAGCGGCCGACGTCCAGTGACTGTCTCACAGGGTGAGGGTCCCGAGTCCCCAAGAGGATGGAGCTGAGATTCAGAAGGACCAGGGTCTCCAGAGTTTTCCAGGTGAGACTTTGTGACGCCACGAGCGAGTGTGACCACCGTGAGGACCGAGCGTGGGGCGTGCGCAGGGCGGGGTGGTGCCACCAGCCGAGCGGTGACCGGCCGACCGCCGTGGAGCCGGAGAGCGGCCCCCGGGGAGAATCAGCCTTTGCGGACGGGGTTTTAGCCTCAGGAGCAGCAGTGGCCCGGCCACCAGGGGAGGCCGAGGTCCAGTGACACAACCAGCAGCCACGAAGGGGACACGTCTCTACCCCCGAGAGGGAGCGTCGGGGACCCGTGCACCGGACCTGAGTGGCCCGCCGGGCGGTCGGGGGCCCGGGGGGGACGTGCGGTTTCCCGGATCGCGCCTCGGACCGCTGGCGGAGACACGGTCACTCCCTGCGCGGTTTTGTCTTCCGCGGTGGCTGCCGGGTGCCCTCAGCGCGTCAGGGGACCCACGGCTCGTGCAGCGGTGACACCGGTGACCGCGTTGATCGGCGGGGCCTCCGGAACCTCCGTGGGCAGAGTGTGGCGTGGCCCGAGCCGGAGGTCTCTGTCCTGTCACACCCACAATGTTAGATTTCTAACACTGCTTTTCCTGCCCTGGGGCCAGTTTTTGGGGTCTCTGGTCAGTGTTCCCAAATTATCATGCGGGAGACCGTCCCTTTGGACCAGGACAGAGGTCTGGCTGTTGGCCTCCGAGAGGACAGCATTTGGGGCAGAAATGTCGAGAGGCGGTTTCCTTTGGCCTCCAGGGAGTCTCGTCTGGAATGGCCCGAGCAGCCCTTAAAAATGCGGCACGGGATCCATTTAGACGCGGCCATTCACAGTTCTGTCTCCGTTGGAGGTGAGCCTTGCTGGCCCCACGGCATTTCAGAGCCCTAATGCCCTGAGTCGGGGGAGGTGGGCCACCTCTTGGCGTAAGCGCCCCGGTGCACCGTTGGCGGGTGTCCCGCTGGAGTCGGGCGTGGGGCGGGGCCTGTTTGGCTGACGTGGCCAGAGGCGAGGGGCCCCCCCGAGGCCTCCAGAAGGGGCTCCAGAGCACGGCCCGCGGGATGTGTGCCAATTCCATCCTTCAAGTAAGAAAAAGTCTGCATTTCATCTGCAGAGACATTCCTGTAACTTGTCGCAGGCGTCCAGCGGTGATGTGGCAGCATCGAGCAGTCGGGAGGGACTTGTCGGGGAGGGAGGGGAGAGGAGCAGGGGTGAAGGCTGCTGGAATGAGGGGGAGTTTCGTGAGGAGCCCGTGGCAGGGGGCGGGTAGGGGGGCGGCTGGCTGAAGAGGACCCGGTGTGGGGAGAGCTCAGGAGGGCTTCCACGCAGGGGGCACGAGGCCGCTCAGAGGAGACCGTGACCGTTCCCACAGTGGCCGTGACTAGAGGCAGCGGCAGGGGTGGCTGTGAGGCAGGGCGGGGGCCCCCCTGAGCCGCAGGGCCTGGTTGTTGGCTGTCATGCGCTCCGAGACAGTGACGGTCCCCGTGATTTTGGGGTGAGTGCTCCAAGGGCATTCCCTTCCCTCTCATACAAAGGGGAGAAGGGGAAACTGATGTGGCATCCAAAGGCAGGGCCGTGTTAGCCTTTTCCCTAAAGTCCCAAGAGCTGTGTCGTCCTGATCTTCCCAAAGAACAGGGTCAGGTTTGTTGATTCTTAGTAAAGCTTTAGAGGTTGAGCCGTAAGAGGGTTGGGAATCTAGTGTCAACAGTGGTCAGCTAGTCCAAGAAAACCTCACATTGGCGCTGGGTTTAGGATGAGGAGCGCTCGCGGTGCCCTGAAGTGCCGGGGTCCAAATCTAGTCCTGGGCCTGAGATCAGGGGCCCTGAGTGTCAGCTCTGAGTTTGAGCCGCCTGCCGTTTTCCCGTGGTGACTTGATGTCCCTTTACGGCCACAAGTTTGAGCGGGTGAGCGCCGCCTTCCCGTGACGAGGTCTGAGAAGCGGGCGGAGGAGCGAGTCCTCCAGGACTGGAGCAGAGGCCGCAGCGAACTCCCCACGGCCGAGTCAGCGTTTACATTTGTGAAAAGTAAGAAGCCGTCTGTGTGTGTGTAACTTCTGAATGTGTGGGGAGGGAGGGTGGAACTTGGAGGAAAAGCCAGACAAGACAGAGGAAGGTAGAGGAAGGGAGGCAGAGGAACTTCAGTGAGGAGGGAGCACAAAGCCGGAGGGCGGAAATGCACGTGAACGTCCCCCAGGTGTGCAGAGGACAGAGTGGAGCCCAACACACCGGCCCCGCCATTCCTACCGGACATGATATCGATTTTAAGGGAAAAAACATCGATAGCAGGTAAATGTTAAAATTGCCTTTAAAAAAATTTTTTTTAAATATTTTATTTATTTTTGATACAGAGCGAGACAGAGCATGAGAGGGGGAGGGTCAGAGAGAGAAGTAGACACAGAACCTGAAGCGGCTCCAGGCTCTGAGCTAGCCGTCAGCACAGAGCCTGACTTGGGGCTCGAACCCACGAATGTGAGATCTGACCTGAGCCGAAGTCGGGAGGCTTAACAGACTAAGCCACCCAGGCGCCCCTAAAATTGCCTTTTTAGAGGCAATTTTAGAAGGTTTGTGCCCGGGGCACCTGGGTGCCTCAGTCCGTTGAGTGTCCAGCTTCAGCTCAGGTCATGATCTCCCGGTTCGTGGGTTCGAGCTGTGCTGACAGCTCAGAGGCTGGAGCCTGCTTCCGATTCTGTGTCTCCCTCTCTCTCTGACCCTCCCCCACTCATGTTTCTCTTTGTTTCAATAATAAATAAAAACATTTAAAAAAGAAATAGAAGGTTTGTGCCCAATAATATATAAAATCTCAAAAAATAGAAAGCAGAAACTCCTAGAAATCCAAGCAGAAACTGAAAAATCTGTGACCATAATAGGATATTTCTCAGCAATTTAGGAATTAAATACAGAAACTGGTAAATATCCGAACAACAAACCTGATCTCTATATAGAACACGGCAGCCTTGAATTAGATGCATGTTAGGGGCGCCTGGGGGGCTCAGTCGGTTGAGCCTCCAGCTTCAGCTCAGGTTGTGATCTTGCAGCTCATGAGCCCCGTGTCAGGCTCACTGCTATCAGCGCAGAGTCTGCTTTGGATCCTCTGTCTCCCTCTCTCTTTGCCCCTTCCATGCCTGCACTCGCTCTCTCAAAAATGAATAACACTAACAAAATAATACTAAATCAGGAAACAGTAACAAAAGATAGCATTAAGGGAAAAAATACCCATTTGCATAGAAACTAATGAGTCAACAGTTCTAAGTAACTGGTGGACTGAAGAAGAAATCATGGTACAACTTGGGAAATACTCACCCTGAATCTCAGTGTGTGCTGGAGCTACATGCTAAAGCACCACACAGGTGGAAATATCCAACAACAAAATCTACTCCCCCCAAAAAGCAGAAGGCACAAAAATAATAAAAATAATAGCAGAAATGGATTAAAAAGGAAATAAAATATACCTAAAGTGACCCCCCGAAGTTGAAAATTAGTTCTTTTTTGGTTTTTTTATATAGATCCTTTTTAAGATTTTATTTTTGAGAGACAGAGAGATACAGAGCACGAGCAGGAGAGGGACAGATAGCGAGGGAGACACAGAATCCGAGACACAGAATCTGACCTCGAGCCCGTGAACAGTGAGCTGAAGTCAGATGCTTGACTGACCGAGCCACCACGTGCCCCTAAAGTTGGCTCTTTGAGGGAGGCGACCTCTTGTTCACCAGCAGGAAGAGCCCGCACGAGGGGAGAGAGGTGAGCAGCTGCGCTCCTGCCACAGGGGGGCACGGAGGACCAGTCTCCCCAGCGGGGCAGCGGGCGGCACAGAGGGCCTCCCGCACACCGCACAGAATTCGAGGCGCTGTGGCTGTTTCGCAGCATCAGCACCGGCCCCACCAAGATCCCCATATTTCACACGAGGACCTAAGGCCCAGAGGTCAGTGACTTGCCCGAATTCGAACACCGTCTCCATGTCGTTGTGACTGAACTGGACCCATCAGTCTACACACATGCTTTCCGCCACCGCCGGGTCAAGGTCACGGTGGGAAGAGGCTGTGAGAGGCTGGAGATACCAGGGTCACCATCTTTGGGGAATAAAACACGTGCTCAACAGCAAGGCACACCCCAGGGAAATCTGAACTTCAGAGAAACGGTGAAACACTTTCAGTATAAGTATGTCCTGTGCAAAACTGTTTCTCTAAAATTCAAATTTCTCTGTGCACCCTGTGTTTTGTTTGCCGTGTCCGGCAGCCTTGCCTCTACCGCCCGTTCGGACGCTGGTCTGGGCTCCACGCTCAGATCCGGTGGGGCCCGGGGACCTGCACTTTGGAGGAGCCAAACTATGTACAAAAAAGAAAAGCCACAAAATGATCATCATAGCCACAAACATATGATCTCCGGGGATATTATGCAGACACATGTGTCTTTAGAGGAACTAGGAACTGGGATGCGAGCGCTTGAGAAGCAGCACTGGGCGCGAGACAGCGGGCCGGAGCGACTCAAAATCCAACAAGATGGTTGGGAGAGAGTCGAGTGGATCTCACGAAGGAGCAAAAGTACGCAGGCGCTGGGAAGACCCGCGGGGAAACGCGTTCTGGGGACCCGGACGCGTTCCCTGGGGTCCGAGAGGGGAAGGCTCCCTAGGTCTCCATCCTCAGCCCCCCGAAGCCAACGGCCACATTTCCTGCCAAACGTCGGCTGTTCTCCGCCCTGGACGCGCCAGGCGGGGGCACCCGGTCTGCCTGAGCGCCCCCAGCGCGGGCCAGACCCGGCCGGGAGCATTCGGAAGTTCCGCAAGGTTCACCTGAGCGTGTGCCTTTAAAGGCATTTATACTTAGGTGGACAGACCGGATATAAAGAAGGGAGGAGGTTGGATTTGGCTAATTATCGGCTCAGATTCTTTCCTGCAGAGGATTTAAGTAGCTGAATGGTTCTCGCCCAGATGTGGAAAACAAGACTATATGTTGTAAAATATTCATTTAGGACGTTGTTTGAAATGGGTGCATAATAGCTCATGTTCTAGAAGACCTGTATAATTAACCATTCTATGTTTCTTAAACTTTGCAAATTTCTCCCAATTTTTTTTTCTTTTCTTTTTTTTTAAGGGATAGCATGAGAAGGGGAGGGGCAGAGGAAGAGGAGAGAAGCTTCGTCGAAGGGCTCCATCCCACAACCCGGGATCATGACCTGAGCCGAAATCAAGAGTCAGACACTCAACCGACTGAGCCACCCAGGTGCCCCCCAATTTTTACTATTATAAGCTGTTATGAATATCCTCAAAAATTTCACTATGTGTGATGAATATTTTCATTTTTAATCCAATATACTGGGTAAAGAGTAGCATGGTAGTATTTTAAGTTGCATTAGTTTCTAATTTTCAGAATGATAACTTTTAAAACATATTTATTGCCCATCTATAGGTTCTTTCATTTTGGGAGGTGCTAGTCATCAATATCTGGTGTTATTAGTTTCTCTGCTATTATCAATGTTTGTTTTGGGGCGCCTGGATGGCTCGATCAGTTAAGCATCCGGCTTCAGCTCAGGCCATGATCTCATAGTTCATGAGTTCGAGCCCCGCAGTGGGCTCTGTGCTGACAGCTCGGAGCCTGCTTCAGATTCTGTGTCTCCCTCTCTCTCTGTCCCTCCCCTGCTTGCACACACACACTCTCTCTCTCTCTCTCTCTCTCTCAAAAATAAACATGTAAAAAAATGTTTTAATAAGTAACTACTCATTTTGCTCCCGGTTTGCTGTGCGCCTTCCAAGTCTCGTCTCTGCAAACTGTCTCTCCTGATCGAAAGCACAGACCTCTCTCCTCTTACGAACTCGTTTATGTCGGAACCACTCTGGGCCCAAACGAGCACTCAGGTGCTCCCCTGTAACTAAGGAAAGTAGGTTGTCAGAGAAGAAGTGTTGCCCAGACTTTCCACCTAGAAAGAGTGGGGGCAGAACTGAACCCCGATCCTTCCTCAGATTCCTCCCTCCCCCTCAGGCTCTCTGACCAGCTGCCTGGCAGATGGAATGTTCTGGCAGATGGAATGTTCTGGAATGTTCAGCTGAAGCAGGAGGCCCCCCAGCCCTCAGCTGGCAAAGGGGAAGGAGCCGGTGGACGTGGTGACAGAGGCCACTGCACCACCCTCGAGGAAGCCCTGGAGGTCTGCGTGTCCGCCTTTCCTCAGGGGCATGAAGTGCGCGCCCGCCCGGCAGCCGGGCTCAGCGCTCAGGCCGCAGGGGCCGGTCTCCAGCGTCCGTCGGACTCACACCTGCCCTTACTTGTAAGTTTGGTACAACTAGCGTTCCCTTCTGTGTAACCTCAAAGGCATGGCTCCCGGTGACCCAGAGCGGTGTCCACGGTGTCCCCATCCTTGAGGGCAGGACCACCGGCTGTCCCCGGGAGGGGAGCACCCTCCCCCTCACCCGTTCTCCGTCCCTCCTCCCTTCTTAGTGCAGACCGGTGGGCGTTGGGGTGTCCAGGCTACATTGTGGACCGGAGGGAAGGGACACAGCTCAGCATGCTCCCCACTTCTCTCTGCTGAGACCCAGACATTTATTTTATTTTATTTTATTTTATTGAGATCCAGCCATTTTATGCCACACTTTGCATTTGACCCCTAGGGCTTGTTTTCAAATTTGTTTACCCAGCACCAGGGACATGCCCAGAGTCCAGGAGGACGCCACACTCAACTGGACATGGGGACGGCGGGGCGGGGACGGGTGGGGGACCCTTGCAAAGGCCAAGGCCAGGGGGAAGGAAGCAGATGCTGTGCAGGCGGAGAAGAGGGACCCGGTGCTCCAGGTGCACAGACAGGGCCAGTGGGAGTCCCGGGTCCTCCCTGACCCTTAGAAACAAGGATGGGCCCCCTCTCCAGGCAAAGGACACAAACCTCACCCTGCTTAACTTCGCACAGTGTTCAGGGTGCAGGGCAGCGGCCGCTTGCTCGCGGTCTCCTGCCGCTGGAGCCCGTGTCGGCCACTTGAACGCTCTGCTGTACCGGCTGCTCCCAGCACAGCCCCGCCGCTGTGGGTTGGGGGGCCGGGGCACATGGGGGCCCCGGGGCCTCCCGCCAGCATCTCATCTCCAAGGGGGTTGGGAAAACTGCCCCCGATGCCCGGGGCACCTGCTCCAGTGAGGGCTGAGGCCAGGGCTCCGGACAAGGCAGGGGCTGCGGCTGCGGCTGCTCCCAGGCCTTCTCCGGGGCGGGCTGCGGCTGCTCCCAGGCCTTCTCCGGGGCGGGCTGCGGCTGCTCCCAGGCCTTCCCCGGGGCGGGCGAAGGCTGCTCCCAGGCCTTCCCCGGGGCGGGCGAAGGCTGCCCCCAGGCCCCCAGGGGCTGCGGCTGCTCCCAGGCCTTCTCCGGGGTGAG
>NC_043712.1:88525974-88539472 GCF_006229205.1 Suricata suricatta
CCAGCCCCACCAGGGCTGCTGCGGCTCCCCGGAGACCGGAGGCTGCTCCCACTCCGGCAGGGCGCAGTCCCCGTAGGGCAGGAGCTGTCCCAGGTTCCCCCACTGAGCTTCGGCTTCTTGGGGCTGGGAGACGGGCTGCATGGCAGCAGGAAGTGGGCACAGGGCTTCGGGGCTGAAGCTCAAGGGAGGAACAGAAAAATCTCCAGAAGGTTCCCCCAGTGCACCGGCTGGAGTCTCCAGGTCAGGCAAGGCCACATTCACGTCCACAGCAGCAGCGTGCCCTGAGGGGACAGCCTGAGCGGGAGCACCCTCTGGCGCCCAGGAGAAGTGGCCAGCGGCGCTGAGGGTCCCCCCACAGCTGGGCTGGCAGGGGCAGTGTGGGGCACCCCCGCCGCGCTGACCGGACCTCGGCGCCCGGGCCATTCGGGCTCTCCGGTTCTGGAACCAGACCTGCAGGGGCCGGGATGGGCAGAAGGGGAGACAGAGGAGACGCTCTGTAGTAAAGCCGGTAGGACACTCACCATCGCCACACAGTCGCGGCTGGACAGTCACCAAATGCAACTTTCACAGTTTAGAACGGAAGCAAAATCCTTGGCTCGAATGACCCAATCCATTCCCCGCGTGGCCCTCCCTACCCTCCAGACACATCTCCCCAGAGCACCCACCTTGTACCGCACACACGTGGACACGCTCACCACCGCCAGCGAGGCGGGGAGGCTGCCCCTGAAACACTGGGCGCCCCACTGCCCGGGTTAGAGTAGGCGGTCGTTAGTTATTTTCGGGCTTTAACATGAGGCCTGGAGGCTGGCCAACTGGGGAGGAATGGTAGAGACCTGTCCTGGGAGCATTCCAAAGCAGCGCCCGGAAGCTGGATCAAACCAGACCGGCCCACAACAAAGGCCAGAGACCCTGCCCAAGAACGGCAGAAAAGGCATGAAACCCTAGGCCCCCCAGGTCCCCTCCCCTAGTAATAAATACTGCACCCCAAGATAACAGCCAATAAGAGACCCAAGCCCCGTGGGAGGCTGTCCTGGAGCTCACTCACATGTCCAGAGAGTTCGCTCTTTGATAAACTTTCCTACCCACACGGCTCAACCACTGCGTCTGGTCCATTCTTGAATTCTTTATGGGGACGAGACCAGCGCGTCTGGTGGCGTCCGTGGGCTCCAAGATCCACTGGGCAACACTCACGCTCCGGCTCCCGCACCCTCTCGCCCTGATCCTGCGTTATCTGACCCGTTGCACGTCGAGTGCACAAACTTCCAGTCTTGAGACCAACGCTGGGGCCTCATGGGGCGCAGGGACAGCGCAGCTAAGAATACCGTGTCACAGGGCTTAACCGCCTTCAGCTCGGGTCCCGATCTCACTGCTGATGGCTCAGAACCTCGAGCCTGCTTCAGATTCTGTGTCTCCCCCTTTCTCCGCCCCTCCCCCACTCTCAAAAATAAACATTAAAAAAAATGTAACATTGAATGTACTGTGAAGCTGAACAACCAGTCAAGTCACCTGCGACTACAGAACCCCTGCAACCATTGGCTTGGGCCGTCTCCACCCGGCACCTGCTTTCAGCTCAGGACCAGCAGCCCAGTCTGCTCCCCAGACCAGTACCAGGTGCCCGTCTGGCCGTCCGCGCTGGTCCCCGCAGCTCCCCATCCGTGTCTACCTTGGAGGCTCTGCTGAGCCAGCCCCACGTCCCCAGCCTCCTTCTCCTCATCTGGCCGGGTGGCCCCCTCTCCACCACGCGAGGGGGAAGACGGAAGCCTCTGAGTAGAGCCCCTTTCTGCCCAGGTTCAGTGTCGGTTCCTCTGGGGGTCACCCAGGCCGGGTGGTCCCACGCCCCTCCTGGTGGGCTCCCAGTGGAGCTCAGCCAGGCCTCCCCTTCACCCCTGCAGATCACAACAGTGGCCTCTTTCTGGGCCCAGCCACCAAGATCCCACAGGATGGGACATAAATAGGCAAAACAACTCCTAGGATTTTCTTGCCCCAGTGGGAAAAAAAAAATCCTCCAAACAAACTGCAAGACAAAGGCTCAGTCCCCCAACGTTTCCCAGAACTGCAAGCTGAGCCCACCCACACACACCCGCAGGGTGCTGCGCATCTGTGGGAGCCACAGGGACTCTGCAAATCCCCATCACAGCTGCAGCCGGCGCTTTGCGCCAGGAACTCCCGCGTCCGAGCCAGCGGACCGGACCGAGAGGGCCAGGGGTCTCTTCCGCCCCGGAGCCCGCCCACCTCACCCCAAGAACTGAGCCCCTGTGGCCAGCTGTTTCTTCTGGGGAAGGTCATCAAGTTGCACCCGGCATGGAGGGCTGTCTGAGCTTCTAGGTCCTGGGAAGGTGATCTAGTCCTGAAGGGCTGTCTGCCCCTCCCTGAGTAAGGTTCCCAGGCCCTCTGATCAAAGGCCACTAAATCTAATGTCACAGGCGTGGGGCTTTCACCAAACTTCTGTGTCCTGGTTCCCTTTGTAAGGTTTGGGCCAGCAGGGGGCTTCTAGAACACTTACAGATGGCTCAGGTTAACTATGGCTTCTAGAAACTATGGCTTCCTAGCCCCAGGGCCCTCACCCCCAGGGCTTATCTCTCAGCCCCTGTAGGGTGTTTCTGGTAGCCCTTCTCCCCTCTGGGCTGTCTCTCAAAATAAACAAACATCAAGGGTTGTTCATTCCCATGCAGCAGCCTCTGCTTGGTCCCACCATGGCCCACCACCCTGATCAAGGACCTCAGCTGCAGGTGAGAAATGGGGGTGGTGCGCCCTGGAGGCAGGTGGGGCCGACCCTGAGTCTGCTGCACCTGTGAACCATCTGGGGCGATTTCAGAGCCCCAGAGCCCAGCTTGAGCCCAGACTGAGTAGACGGTCGGCTCTCCAGGGGTGAAGGGCAGGGTCAAAGGCGGGGGGTCGCATGCTGGAGTCACCTTCCGCACACCCGAGTCCACTCCCAGAGATCCTGAACCAGCTTGGGGTGAGACCCTGATGGTCTCAGATTGGAAAGCGCCATCCAGGGCAGCCCTCCAAATCTGTCTACAGCGCTGACTCCCCTGGGGGCTCTCCAAACACCCCTCGGATCTGCGCTCCACTTTCAACGACTTGGGTTTCATACAAAGCAATGGATCTCAAACCCAGGCTACACCCAGCGGCCTTCCTGGAGGCATGGCCCGGTGCCCCAACACAGACCCAGAGGACCCGGTGATCCAGGACCCCCAGGAGTCCTAATACCCTTTTGGGATCGCCGTTAGTTTACAACTCTTTCCTTGACAACACCCAGCTGTATAATCTGCCTCTGCCCACTTCACACCCTACTTTCTCAGGGGTTTCTCAGAGCCTGCGGCAGAGGGAGCCCCTGCCCTGCTCTGCCCACCTCCCCTCTCATCCTCTCTCAGATTTTCTGGCTGTGCCAATATGGGTGCTTATCTTGAAAACTAAGTTTCCGTTTACATGTAATGGGTTTAGCATGGTTATTTTTCAAAAGAATTAGTAAATATTTGAAGATCTCTCTTAATCGCTACCATGGTAAATGTTTGGCAGATACAACTCGCGAATCACCAGTTCATTCTCCACCCCTTGCCGGAGCCTCACGGTCACCAACCCTCCAGCGTCATTTTCCCAGCCCGGTAAGGGGTGACGAACGCCTACTCGCAGGGGTGCTGAGAAGATGTCCAGCCCGGGGCTAGAACAGGCGCTCAGTGCGGTTCCTGGCCCCCTGCCCTCCCACCAAGGAACACGACGCGGGTAGTCACCTGGATTCTGGGCTCAGGAATCTGGGTCTGCCGGGCCAGCTCTTCTCTGGCGGTGATATCGGGGTACGAGTCCCTCTCGAAGGCCTCCATGAGCACCTGGTACTGGGTTTTGGTGAACCTGGTCCTTTGGCGTCGCTGGCCTCCCTGGGGCGCTGCGACAGGTTCGCACAGCGGGAGAGGAGGCGTTAGTCTGGCCGCACATGGAGGTCCGTTTTGAGGCTCGCTCCGCGTCCAGGTCAGCCTGCAGCCTCCAGGCACAGGCCCCTCCAGAAGAGCCCCCCAGGCCCAGCGCTCGGCGGACACGCGGGGACCCTCCCCGTGCCCCTGCGCAGCTGCACCTGTTGCGGCTGTGAGGGTGCCTCGGGGGTCCGGCTCGGGGACCACCAGCCGCCGCCTCTGCTCGCGCCCACGACACACAAGTGGGGAGAGGCCAAAATCCGTAAGGTAAGGGCACTTCAGGTGCAAAAGCCCTGCGTCAGGGGATTTCTGTGGTTGACGCTCATTCCCCCCGTGGCCTGGGGAAGCTCCGGGGCCCCCACCCCAGGCGGGGGGGCGGGGACGCCCCACCGACGGGACTCAGGGCAACACGACCCCGCTGCGGGGAAAGCCCGCAGAACACACGGCCTGGGTCTGGGGAAGCCGGGCTCACTTTCCGCCACCCCCGCCCCCCCCCCCCCCCCCCCCCCCCCCCCCCCCCCCCCCCCCCCCCCCCCCCCCCCCCCCCCCCCCCCGCCCGCCCGCGAGTCGCCCGCGCTCCTCGAGGTGGCCTGTCTAGTCCCAGTCTGGGGTGCTGGTCTCCCCTCCAAGGTCCCCAGACCAGACGTCCCCGGGAGCACGAGGCTGAGACCTGCCCTCCCTCTCCCCCCTCCCTGGCTCCCCGAAGGACTCACGGTCTGAAGACATGATCAGGCTGGAGACCCTGGCAGGCGGACCGTGGGGAAACCTGCCTCTCCCCGCCGCCCCCGCTCTTATAGGGAAGGCGAGGGTCCCACCCAGTTCAGCCCCTCTTCAGCACTTTGCAAAACCCACCTTCCTCCCTTAATACCATCTCCTGGGGGAGGACGACCCCAGCGCGTGCCAGACCGCCCGGGGGGCGTGCAGGGCTGCGGGGGCAGCGCCCGCCTTCGAGCCGCCAAGGACAGGGCTGCAGGCACCCAGTGCAGGCGACACAGGCGGTGCTGTTTTGAGGGGCTCAGCTGTAAAGACTGTAAAGGAACGCCCCCTGCACCCCAGAAACATGCCTTGTGCTGCAGACCCCACCACCCAGAGCAGGCCAGCCAGCGTGGGGCCCCCAAGTGCGCCGTCCTGGTCTGTGCCCCCAGTCCGCCTGCCAGGCACCCCGAAGGTGCAGATTTAGGTTGACCCGCATATCTGAGCCCCGGCTCTTGGACCTGGGAACGGGATCCCGTCCCCGGGGCTTCAGTAGTGTGGTGGCATGTGAACCCCTGTAAACAGGCCCCAGGCTGAGACACCCCCTGCCCGGCCGGAGAGGCCTCTGGGAGCGCAGGTTGGCTTATCTCGCTTTGGAGATTAGCAGGGCGGGACCTTCGTTTCAACCACATTTTAATGAGCATCAAGTATTGCCTTTCAAATTATGTCAAGTTTTGCTCTGTTTTGTTTCTGGCTAGACTAATTTGCAAGTGAAAAGTTCTGGGACATCCTTGGGAGGTTGACTCAGACAAAGAAGGAGAAAGGAATAATTTTCACCCAAGTCTGCTGAACTGACAGATGTTACACATCCAAAGGGGCAGCCTGTGGGGGCATGTGGGGCCGCTGGGAGCCACTGGAAAGGCCACGTGAAACTCCCCAGAGTCCCAGGAGGCCTGGCTCTCGAGCTGCCGGCCGGAAGCTCGGAGGCGCTGGAGCACTGGCTCCTGGCCCGCCCCCCTGCTGACGGGGGAGAGGCAGGCCACACGTTCAGAGTGCTTCCAGGCCTGAAAGGTACCTGTTTGGTCAGAAACATCCCCAAAGCTCTGTGTCCTTGAAGGATGTGCGCAGAGTCGCTTTAGTACGTGCAGCGCGAGACCCAGCCTGGGCTGGAAGGAGCCACCTGACCGCTCCTCCCCTGGGGGTCAGATGCGCCAGCTTTGCGCTGCCTCAACCCCCCACACAGCCCCCTGCTGCCCCAGGCCGCCCTGAAGCCACCCCACACCACCCCACAATGACCCCAAAGCCTCACACAACCCACAACAACCCCACAGAGACCTTACGAGGCCCCACAGCACCCACACAACCCTCAACAGCCACTGCCTGCCCGTCCCCCCTCGAAACTTCCCCTTCTTCTCTTGCCCGCCATGGTCCTACTGAAAACCTGGGAAGTCCGAGGAGCCCCACTGCCCATGCAGGGGTGAGTTCGAGAGAGGGAGGAGCAGGAGGCGCAGGGCCCAGAAGGGCCGGGGTCTGAGACCCGAGCAGGTTTGCACAGGAGCAAAGGGGGCGGTAGAAGGGGTGCACGCAGGAGCTTGCTGTTGGAGAGCTCAGGGGCTGTAGGAAAGGAGGGGTCCAGGGACTGCGGAGGCCATTCCGGGTCTGGACCCCTTCGTGGGGCCAAACCCTGCAGTAAGTGGCCCTCACCTCTGATCGCGTCCCCGTGTCTTCCAGCGCAGGGGTCAGGCCCAGGTCTGCAGCAGACACAGCCCTGGATTCAAGCCTTGGCCGTGACCTGCTGCCTGGTCCCTCCTCCGCCACGGCCTGTGAGGGCGTTCCTGTCCCACGGCCCACACATGGCAACTCCGAGCCGGGACGTGCCGTGGGTGCGTTCACACTCGGCCTTGTGAACCCGCAACACAAAACACAGAATGTGAAGCAGCTCAGTGAGGCTTATATTCCTAATATGGCCGAAGCGATAACATTTTTGACAAAGTGGGTAAAAATAAAATGTATTATTAAAATCGGTGTCACTTGTGTTTTGCTGCAGACAGGAGCCCCGAACCTCCGGCACTACAACTGTCACCAGACCTCGATACTGGGTGGGCAGAGCTCTGGACCCAGCCTGGCCCTGAGACTGCCGCCTCCCTGCGTATCCATGGCAACGTGTGGAGGGCCACCAAGCCTCCTGCATTTATAGTCAAATGCTTACTCCTCTATCTTTTCCCCAGATCACCTCTGGAAACCATTGACGATTCTTGACCTCTGCCCCCTCCCCCACCCCGGAAGAGACAAGGACCCAGCACACCTGCAGAGTGGATTGCTGCCCTGGTGCACAGGTAGAGCTCCCAGAGGGAGATGCATTTGGGGGAGTGCGTCCTCGTCCAGAGAGCTGCCCTGCCTAAGGACGGAGTGTGGCCGTGGTGGGACACTTGCTTTTGGAACCTCAGTTTTTGCAACAGTGAAACTCCTCCAATAGATCCCCTCTGAAAGCTTTTGAAATGCAAACGCACTGGCCTTGGCCTGCTTGGAGCACCGCCCAAGGACTGCATGGCTCCAGGCAGGAGTGATGCACTAGTCCCAACGTTTGCTGAGCCTTTTCTCCAAGTTTCTATTCCTAGGAGGTTATAACTATGAGTCAGAAAATTACCATAAATTACCCTGGGGCTGGCAGTAGCTGAGGCCCTGGGGAGGGAAGTAACTTCCCCACAGGGACCACTCCAACCCCTGGCAGAGCCCAGAGCCAACATTTGAACCTGAACTTGAGAGTCCAGACATTGGGGCTGGGGGATGGGGTGCTGGTCCTGATCAGGCTTCTGTCACTTGCACACCGGGCTCTGGGGTAAGGACACAGACAACACGGAGGCACAGTCCCTTCCCCGCATCTTGTTTTCTTAGTTCCATTAGGAAAATATACCACACAAATGAAGTTAAAATCCACAATAATCCCACACAGTTTTAAAAATGGTATAAAACGGAGGTGCCTGAGTGGCTTAGTTGGTCGAGAGTCTGATTTAGGCTCAGATCATGGTCTCACAGTTCATGGGCTGAGTCCCACGATGGGTCTCTGCTGTCAGTGCAGAGCCTGCTTGGGTCCTCTGCCCCTCCCCCGCTCACACGCTCCCTCAGAAATAAATTAAGCATTTTAAAAGGTGGTATGAACGTAGAATGCAGCATCCTCCTGGTCCCCACATGCCCTGATGCCTGGCCCTCCTACAGCAACCACAGGGGGGATTGTTTACATTGTTTTGCCGCATTTTTTTTGTATTTCTGTACGTAGTATCTCATTTATTTTACAAAAACCTAAGCAAGCTGCATCTGTCAGGCCCTTCCCGGGGCTGCAGCGGCCCGGGTTCACTCTGCGTCCCCTCATCCGGCCTCCACAGACGGGCGTGGGGTTCTCTCCTGTGTTTTGGAGTCGGGTGGACGTCCTCGTGGGGAAGGATGGGTGTTGATGAGACTCCAGCAGTGAGCGGCCCAGGGGCGGCGCGCCGCCTCCACACACGGGGCGGCCTGGGCTCCGCGGCAGGTGCCAGGCACGGAGGGGTCTCGTTTACCCCGCAGCCCCCGTCTGGAAGGGGCTGAGTCCAGAGGGAGGATTGCCTGTGGGAAAGAACCGGCTGCTGGAGAAGGAATGTTCTCAGGCAGAGAGTGTCGGGCTGGTGTGTCCCAACCTTGAAGCATCTCCACAAAGTGCTGGGTGAGGCTTGGGGACCCTCTGGCTCCGTGTTGCTCCCACCTCCAGCCTGGGCGCGCCCTCCCCCTGCCAGTCTCCATGGAGCCCCGAACAGAGAGAGCTCCCACCCAGAACGAGGGGTCGAGGCGGGAGCCCCGTGGAGCAGCTTAGCCGAACCCTGGACCGTCTGTCCTGGGACGCGGCCCTCAGCAGTGTTTGCTTGTTAAGAGTTTCTTGTTGAGAAGGAGAGGGTGGGGGAGGGGCAGAGAGCGGGGACAGAGGATTCAAAGCGGGCTGTGTGACGTCAGCACGGAGACTGCCGCGGGGCTCGAATTTACAGACGGTGAGATCATGACCTGAGCCAAAGTCAGACACTCAAACCTCGGAGCCGCTCGGGCACCCTGGGAGCGGATATGTCAAAGGACAGAGGTGCTGCTTTTGGAACGCACGTGGAACGGAGGCCATCCTGACGAAGGCTGGAGGGCACAGAGCAGTCCTGTTCTCAGCCTTCGTCCCCAGGCGCGGGGGCCGA
Organism: Suricata suricatta; assembly: GCF_006229205.1. Taxonomy (NCBI): domain Eukaryota; kingdom Metazoa; phylum Chordata; class Mammalia; order Carnivora; family Herpestidae; genus Suricata; species Suricata suricatta. Next base: position 88,534,784 of record NC_043712.1, read on the forward strand.
GCCCTGCGGCCCATCAGGGAGCTCGGGGAGAGGCGGCTGTCGGATATTTCAGTTAGATCCTGCCTGACCTCCCCTGGAAGCTGGCCTGTTTTGTCCTGAGTCGTCTGTGCAAAGCAAGGGGCGCCCTGTAAAAGCCCCAGCCCCTGGGCCCTGGGGACCTGCCCAGGTGGACTCCCTCGCGTTTGCCCAGCCGGTGGTGCTGTTGCTGATTCAGCCTCGGAGCGTGGTGCTGTGCGTGTGGTTGATCAGAGCGGCTGGGCATTGCCCTCGGATGTTCTCCCTTCCCGCCCGGCCAGTGGGGCTGGCCGGTCCCTACAGGACAGGCATATGAATGGCTTTTGGTAAGCGAGCAGAGCATGTCTGGGGGCGAGATGCCCGGAGGGCACAGGGTGGCCGGGCAGAGTTGCAGGAACCGGGACCAAGTCCGCAGATGGTTTGTGGGTGGGCACGGCCTGGGGGACCTGCCCCTGGCCCTTGAGTCGGGTCCACAACAGAGTCTGAGTGAGGTGCGACCCTCAGGTGGTAGTGAGCACCCAGGGGAGGGCCAGCCTTTGTGCGGGAGTGGGGTGGGAGCCTTCGGACGGCCCCTATGGTGCCGGCGGCCCGGTGGGAGCCAGGGCGCAGGGCCTGTTGCAGACATGTCCTGTGCAAGGCAGGAGCCGTGTCCCAGGCCCTGACCGCGCAGCAAGGGGTCCCTGCCTCGCGAGGCCCAGGCCGTCAGGCCGGGTAACACAGAAGTGCCTCAGGGTGGTTGGTGTGCTTTAGAGTCCATTGTTCGTCTCTCCATAAAGGCACAAGGCTGTGAGGCGGCCGGACAGCGGGCAGGGGACTTCCTGCCAGCTTTCGAGGCTCGGGTAGAGATTCCAGAAAAACAGCACTCTGACCGGTTGTCGGGGCCGGTCAGTGGGAGGTGTGTGTGCCACCTGGCCTCCAGGTTACTCTGCCTCCCTACCCCGGGGTGCAGAGAACATCTGGGAGGGGAAAGTCCCAATGTCCAAGAGGTCACCACACGTGGTCCCCATCATCCTCTCGGCTGCGGTGACGTTGTCCAGGGCACTGGCGTACTGGAGGTGGGGGGCAGCCAGGCGGAGGGTAGCCCACGCAGGAGGAGCCCATTCAGGGCAGGAGCGCCGACTGGTGTTAAATCCGGAGTCCACCTGCGAGGGCCCGGGCCCGGGGCGGGGCTGCACACGTGGGCTCAGCCTGCGGATCATCCGGGCTCCGCCTGCTCCTCGGGGATGTGCCCGGCCCATGACTGAGTCTCCTGGAGACTCTGCCCGCGGGGCGTACAGACTCCGGACACATTGATGGGCTGATTGTCACGACGTTTGTGGATGGCAGCTTCACCGTCCGGGCCTTCCCCATTAAACTGGCGCATGGTCAGAGCACACGCCGGCCAGTGGGCTGACTTGGCTACATCGGAGGGCGCTCAGCCTGGGGTATAATTGTAGGCAGGGGACAAGCAGGAGCGACTCACTGAAACACTGCCTTTGCAGCTCCAGTTAATGAGACGGAGGTGAGCTCCGGGTCAGAGCCCAGGGCCGGCGGCCCGCTGGCTGCAGCCTTCCATCTGGGCCTGCAGCACTCGGTGCTGGTTCTGTTCCCGCCCGTCTTCCAGGACATGTTAGTCCCCTGAGGCCCCCTACCGTCCGGGCCATGCAGGTAAGAGCAGGAGACACGACAGACAGCATTTGTAGGCTAGCAGGGCCTCTGCAGCTGCGCCGGCTGGATGTCAACCCCAGGTGCAGTGTGGCTGCCGGAGCCTCAGGTCATTCAGCCCCCCACCTAGGGCGGGGTGGAGGCTTGGCTGTGTGGGGACCTGTCTGCCGATACAGCCCCTAGGGTCCGGGATTCCTCTGTGGATGTCACTTCCCAATGGCATCTACTGGGTGTCTGGAAGTGAAAGCATATCGATGTTGTGACTCCTTACTGACGGGAATTAGAGTAAAACACAAGGCTGGATCCGAGACGCAAAGAGGCCCTGAGCGGCCTGGGTGTCATCGGTCATGTCTGTCTTTCTGGAAATGGGAGGCTTAGTGGCAGGAACCTGGCATTTAAGTTTCCAAAGTCAGTTGTTGGTCTCCATCCCTTGGTGGCCAGTTTGACACTGGCCAGGTGGGACTAGTCCAGGGAGCCGTGGCGGGCTAATGACCCCAAGGTCAAGGCACATTGTCCCCGTGCACCTTGCTTCAGCCAATATTGCACTAGAGAAGCAGCTGGGCAGGTTCCCATGAGTGACGCCAGGAAGTTAGGTTTATTCCAGTAGGTGTGTGTTGAATCACAACCTTCTGGGAGCTTCCCTGGTGAAATCTGAACCTGGCTCCTGACACAGAGGGAGGGAGAGAGCAAAGAGAGAGGCAGCCCACGCCGGGCTGGTAGGTGGCAGCTGTAATAAGCGAAGGGGCCTTGCACACAAGGCTTGTCCTGAGCAGCAGCAGGAGTGGATTCCTGCCCCTGCCCCCCAAGCCTCACCGTGTACAGAGAGGCCCTCACGGGCTCAGTCACACTTGTGGTGCGGGTGTTCTCCACCGCAGCACAGACTCCAGCCCGCATCCTTGGAGCAGCCTCTAGGATCGGGAAAGCCAAGCGGAACCCACATTCCAAGGACGGGACAGGGAGAGGGGCCTCCAAGTGCCCAGGTCCAGCTCACAGGTCAACCAGCGGTCAAGTCTGTTTGAGGGCACCCCCCCAACAATGTGCGGGTGGGCAAGGGCGTCTCCACAGGACGAGAGAGCGGGGCGCCAGTAACACTAGTAGCAGTTTTGGAAATATGGTGCCGCAGACACATCCGCTGTGACTTGTGCTTGCTCTGGCAGCGCGGAGGAGGCTCCTGGGGGGATTTAGAAACGTTACCTGGAGTTGCCGTGACTCAGACTCCTGCGACTAAAAGAGCCAGGAATGTGGTTATTACCTTTGTTCCCATGGGCCACCAGGGTCATAAATGGGAGGCTGTCCCTGGGAAGGACGAGCCACTCATAGCCGCTGCGTCCTTAGGGTAAGGCTGTCGGGGCTCCCAAGTGCCCAGGGCGGAGAAGATTTGGGGGGCGGGGTAGAGTAGACCCCAGGGCCCTCCCTTGACCATCGAGACCCGGCTGTGTTGTGAGGTGATCGTGTGTCAGCAGGGGCGTGGCCAGGCTGCCCAGATTTGAGCTCACTGGGGCCCCCAAGTGGCAGCGCTGTGGCATGAAGCCCCATGCTCTTTAGAGTCTTCCGGGCACTGCCTCCGATGGGTGGTATGTAGCTCAGGACCTGGAGGTGCCAAGGGCACTCTGGGGGATGGGAGGGGGCCCTGGCATCCAAGGGCTGGCCCTGAGCTTGAGGCCATCAGAGCACTGCAAAAATCTGAGACTGAGTGAGGTCTCCCTCATGGCTGGCCTCCGTCTCTCTGCTCCTAGGGCTCCCTCACTGAGGAGTTACCCCAAAAGTGCAGGCGCGCTGCCCTGTACTAATTTACGGGGAGGGGGAGCCGCTGCCTGTAAGAAGAATTCTCTGGAGGTGGGGTTGACCGGTACCCCTTCAGGATTGGAGAGGAAATCGGGGTCATCCAGAATGCTGCTTTCAGAGGAGCGCTAGCAGGCTGGGAAGATGGCGGGGCCGGAGGACCTGAACCTCGCTTCCTTCCTTGGGTTCAGCTAGACAGCTCGCACCTGCGTAGCAAGCCAGACATCGACCTGATGACCCGCACAACGACCTCCACAACTAAAGGTTGTGAAGAGACCACATCAAGAAGGGCGGGAGGACAGAGACAGTTTGGGGACAAAATGGGCTGTGGCTGCCGCAGTGAGGAGACGGCTGGTGGCCAGGAGAAGGCCCGAGAACAGACTTCCACACCGGGGCGGGGGGGGGGGGGGGGGGGGGGGGGGGGGGGGGGGGGGCCGGGACCGGGGAGGACGAATCCCCGTAACATCTGGCTTGGAAAGCAACAGGGGCGGAGTCTCCTGGTTCTTAAAACCAGAAGGACTTAAAGCCCAGAGTTTTGAAACTCTGGAGACTCGCTCTGGGCGAGCCCTGCGGGCATTAGGAAGTGGAGTCCCTGCCCTTAAAGCGACAGTACGACAAAAGGCCTGTAAAGATACAGCATAGAACTAGCAGTTTGAAAACCGCTGGGAGCAGAGGGAGGGAGGGCGATTTGCTCACCATAGAGTGTAGCCCAGAGAGACAGGGATCACGGGGAGTCACCCCCCCACCCCCCCTCGTCCCCCAGGTCGTGGCAGGCACCATTTCTCTCCACTGCCCCTGGCATCAACACTGGGCTGCCTGCAGGACCTGGTGCCAGCACTCACTGTGTAACTTGTTCATACCCGCCCGCCCCCTTCCCAGTCCCGCCTGCCTCCGTCCTGGCACTGCAGGCCCTCCCCCAGAAGACCAGAGCAAACCCCACCGGCACCCGACCCATACATTTTGCTGGACCTCTGTTCCAGCAACAGTAGGTCCATTTTGCAAGCGGACCACCACACCTCTTGTTAAAGTAAGCTCCCCCTGCCAGGGACCAAACGCTGCCACCACAGGCCAGGAGCGCCGTTTCAGACAGCTGAAGGGAAGAGCAGCCACATCATGCAGCCCACGTGGGAGGTGCCCCCTGAAGGGCAGACCCTGGGCACAGGGGACCCTGCACTGCGGGCACCACAGGGCCTCTTGTTCACAAGGCCATTACCAAGGGCAAGAAATGTAGCTGACCTTCCTAACGCG
>NC_043712.1:88539572-88589421 GCF_006229205.1 Suricata suricatta
TTCAAGCCAGAAGGGAGTGCCATGATATAGTCAAAGTGCTTAATGGGAAGAACCTGCAGCCAAGAATCCTCTATCCAGCAAGGCTGTTGTTCAGAGTAGAACGAGAGAGAAAGACAAACAAACCATGAGCACTAAGCCAACCCTTGAAGAAATATGAAAAGAGACTCTTTGAGTGGAAAGACCATAAATGAGAGCATGAAAGATAAGTATATCTGTAAAAATCAGGGGATTCACAAAATAAAAGAACGTAAAATATGACACCATAAACCGAAAACATAGGAGGGAGAGGAGTAAAGAAGGGGTTCACATTGAAACGATCGCCAACTTAATACAGACCGCTGTGTGCCGACGCCGTCATACACAGATTGCATGGTAACCAAAATCAGAAACCCCCACCAGCTATGCAAAGAATAAAGAGAGAGGAATCCAAGTGTATCACTAAAGAAAATCAGCCAACTATTTAAGAGAGAAAGAGAAGAAGAGATCAGAGAAAAACCTCAGAAACAACCACAAAACGAATGACAAAATGTCAATACAGATATAACCAACCATCAATAGTTAGTTTGAATGTACACAGACTGAACACTCCAGTGAAAAGACACAGGCTAATAGGATAAAATAACAAGACCCATCGATACTCTCCCACAAGGGGCTGGTTTCAGACTTCGAGCCACACGCAGATGAAAAGTGAGGGGACGGAGAAACACCTGTCAAGCCAATGATGTCAAAGGAAAGCCAGGGAAGCAATACTAATATTGGACAAAATAGACATTACAGCAAGTACCGTAGAAAGAGACAAAGAAGGACATTCTACAATCATAAAGCAGACAACCCAACAAGAAGATACGGCAATTGTAACTAGTTATGCATCCGGCATGAGACTACCCAAACATACAAAACAGTTAATAACAAACACCAAGGAACAAATCAATGGCAACACAGTAATAGCAAGGGATTTTAACACCCTCCTAACAGCAAGGGACAGATCATCCAAACAGAATATCAACAAGGAAACAGTGGCTTGGAATGACACATGGGAACAGACGGACTTAACAGATCTATTCAGAACATTCCATCCTAAGAGCTCAGAACACCTATTCTTTTCAAGTTCACGTGGAACTCTCTCCGGAAAAGATCACATTGTTAGACCACAAAATAAGCCTCAACAAATTCAAGATGATCGAAGTCATGCCATGCATGTTTTCTGACCACAATGCTTTGAGACTAGGAATCAACCACAAGAAAAAATACGGGAAGGCCACAGATACATAGAGGTTAGACAACATGCAACTAAACAGTGAGTGGGGCAAACAAGAAATCAAAAAAGAAATGTAAAGATGGAACACAATGAAAATGGAAACACAATGGTTCAAAATCTTTGGGATGCAGCAAAACCTATTCTTAGAGGGAAGTACAGTGCAATCTAGGCCTACGTCAGAAAGCAAGAAAAATCTGAAATAAACAACCTACCTTACACCTAAAGGAGCTAGAAAAACAACAGCAAACAAAACCCCAAAGCAGCAGAAGGAAGGAAATAATAAAGGTTAGAGTAGAAATAAATGTTGTAGGAAAAAAAAATCAGTGAAACCAGGAGCCAGTTCATTGAAAAAATAAATAAAATTGATAAACCATTAGCCAGACTCATAAAAAAAGAGGGGGGGGGTGGGGGGACTCAAAATCAGAGATGAAACAGGAGGAGTAACAACCAACATGTCACAAATACAAACAATTATAAAAGAATATTAGGAAAAATTATATGCCAACATATTGGACAACCTGGAAGAAATGGATAAATTCCTACAAACATCACCTACCACAACTGAAGCAGGAAGAAACGGAAAATTTGAGCAGACTGCTTACCACCAATGAAATCAGTAGTAAAAAAAAACTCCCAATAAACAAAAGTCCAGGGCCAGATGGCTTCACAGATGGATTCTACCAAACCTTTAAAAAAGAAATAATCCCCATTCTTTGCAAATAATTCCAAAAAAGTAAAACAGGAAGACTCCCAAATCCATTCTATGAGGTCAGCATTACCCTGATACCAAAGACATCACTAAAGAAGAAAACCAAAAACCAAACATCAAACAAACAAACACCAGAACTACAGGCCAGTATCTCTGATGAAGATGGATTTTCAAATCCTCAACAAAATACTAGCAGAGCAAATCCAACAATACATTAAAGAAATCATTCACCACGATCAGGTGGGATTTATTCCTGGGATGCAAGAGTGGTTCACTATTTGCAAATCAGTCGATAGATGAATGCGTAAAGAAGAAGCGGTGTTCAAAAGTAAGGCCAACTCATCTTCGACAAAGCAAGAAGCAATATCCAATGGAAAAAAGACCGTCTGTTCAGAGGATGGTGCTGGGAAAACGGACAGCAACACGCAGAAGAGTGAGACTGGACCACTAACTTACACCACACACAAGAACAAACTCAAAATTTACGAAAGACCTAATGTGACATAGGAAACCATCAAAATCCTAGAGGACAAAATAGGCAGCAACCTCTTTGACCTCGGCCACAGCAACTTCTTACTAGACATGTCTCTGGAGACAAGGGAAGTAAAAGCACAAATGAACTATTAGGACCTCGTCAAGATGAAAACTTGTGCACAGCAAGGGGAACAGTCAGCCAAACCAAACGGCAAACCACGAAATGGGGGAGGATATTTGTAAACATATCACATAAGTGTTAGGATCCAAAATCTATAAAGAACTTATCAAACTCAATACCCAAAAAAATGAATAATCAAGTGAAGAAATGGGCTAAAGACATGAATCGACACTTTTCCAAAGAAGACATCCCATAAGGCAAACAGATACATGAAATGATACTCAACATTGCTCATCATCAGGTAAATACAAATCAAATCACAATGAGATATCACTTCACACCGGTCAGAATGGCTAAGATGAGCACCTCAGGAAACAACAGGTGTCGGAAAGGCTGTGGAGAAAGGGGAAGCCTTCTGCACTGTTGACAGGAATGCAGACTGGTGCAGCCACTCTGGAAAACAGTATGCAGGTTCCTCAAAAAGTTAAAAATAGAACTACCTACAGCCCAGCAATTGCACTACTAGGTATTTATCCAAAGGATACAAAAATGCTGATTCAGAGGGGCACATGCACCCCAGTGTTTATAGCAGCACTATCAACAATAGCCAAAGTATGCAAAGAGCCCAAATGTCCATTGACTGACAAATGGAAAAAGAAGATGTGGTCTATGTATACAATGGAATACTACTCGGTGAAAAAAAGGATGAAATCTTGCCATTTGCAATAATGTGAGTGGAGCTAGAGAGTATTATGGTAAGTGAAATACATCAGAGAAAGACAAACACAGCATGATTTCATTCATATGTGGAATTTAAGAAACAAAACAAATGAACTAAGGACAAAAGGGACAAACAAAAAACCAGACTCCTAACTATAGAGAACAAACTGACGGTTACCAGAGGGGACGTCTGTGGGTGGGTGAAGTAGGCGAGGGCATTCAGAGTACACTTATCATGATAAGCACTGAAAAATATATAAGATTGTTGACTCACTATATTGTACCCTGAAATTAACATAGCACCACATTAATTATACTAGAATTTATAAAAACTTTAAAAGTAAAGCAGTAGATGAAATTCCTATGTGAAAGACGTCCTCCCTTGTGAAATAATTCTGTCTGCTGATTGTGCAGGTGCCGGGAGGGGCCTGCGTGAGAGCGCCCCCTGCAGGGCTCCCTGACTCCGTCCTAAATGAGGTTTCCTTCGCTTCACAGAGGCCTGCTGTGGGCTGATGCAGTCTAGTTTCCTTCAGCCGAAATGGAATTGTTACCTTATTTTTTATTTTCCTTCTCAAAGGTGCTGGCAAATCAGTAATAACCCTAGAAGTGGGTCTTAAAACAGCTTCCTTACTTTACAAAGTGTAGGGATGGACTGGAAATTAGTGACCAAACCCTGGAGAGCTGGTTCCCAGACTCCCACTGAGGGCACAGTGAAGACGCACTGGTGGGAGGCGGTGGTGTTCCTAGAGAGGTCTACCCCAGACAGCGTGCGAGATGCGGGGCCAAAGCCCCCCAGGCACCAGGCAGGGTCTGGGCACCCCTGCTGCAGGGCTAGGAACCCCTTAAAACTCGGACAAAACCCCGCAGGGCCAGGAAAACATGGGCTGGTGGTTTCTCAAAAAATTAAGCATAGAATTACTATGTGATCCAGTAATAATCCCATTTCTTGGTATATACTCAAAAGAATTAAAAGCAGGAACTCGAGAAGGTATGTACACACTCATGTTCACGAGAGCTGGGAGACGGAAGCAGCCAGAAGTCCAGACGGTGAACAGATAAACAAAATATATGTTGGTATATGTGGCAGTATAGAAATCCAACAGAATATTATTCAGCCTTCAAAATAAGGAAATTCTGACTTAGGGCGTGGCATGGATGGTCTTGGTGACATCATGCTTGCTGTGAACTATGAAGGTCACGGTTAGCTCAGGCGCTCTGGGGTGCTGCTGCCAAGGCACCCATTCTGTGTGGCCAGGTGGCCTGGGGGGCCTCAAGGTCACAAGCAAATGTAAGCTTCAGGTATGACTCCTCAATAGCCCCTGTGAACAAGTGTCCCCCACATACTGCTACCTCTCAGGGTCATCCTCGTGTATGTCCCTTAGAAAAGACCCCAAAGATTACCAAAATCCCATTGTTTTTGAAATGACCAACCTGCACTTAGAAGGGGGCGACACAGAGCACCGCACCCATGGACCCTAATAAAGGCATGAGCCCCAGGTCCTGCCTCTCTGCCTGCAGGGTGCCTTGACCTCCCTGTGTGACCCAGGAGATGTGTGCTTCCTCCAGGACCTGAGTGTAATAAACTTCTCTGTTTCAGTTTCCTCAAGGTGCTTTTTATCGGTACAGTGAAACCTGGACTCCACACGTGGCACCTGGGGCTCCTCTTCACAGATGCTAATTTAACCGAGTCCCAGTAATTATCTTCTAGACCAGGTGGATTGATCTGCTTGCCACTGACCTGAGGGTGGGGAATGCCTTTTAGCTGCAAATGCTTACTGACTGCCTCTCCCGGGGATAATCTATCTGAGAGCATCTAACACTTTCTGGTTTTAGATGCTAGTGTGGGCTGTACATTGTTGCCTATGCAGAGTACTTACCATCTGTACAGAGTACTTACTGCCTGTGCAGTGTGCTGGCTGTGCAGAGTACTTACTGCCTGTGCAGAGTCCTGGCTGTGTGGAGTACTTACTGTCTGTGCAGAGTGCTGGCTGTGTGGAGTACTTACTGCCTGTGCAGAGTGCTGGCTGTGTGGAGTACTTACTGCCTGTGCAGGGTGCTGGCTGTGTGGAGTACTTACTGCCTGTGCAGGGTGCTAGCTGTGAGGAGTACTTACTGCCTGTGCAGGGTGCTGGCTATGCAGAGTACTTACTGCCTGTGCAGGGTGCTGGCTGTGCGGAGTACTTACTGTCTGTGCAGAGTCCTGACTGTGCGGAGTACTTACTGCCTGTGCAGAGTGCTGGATGTGCAGTGTGCTCCCACCCTTCTCATCCCAAATTGCAAGCTCAGAGGAGGCAGGCCGAGGCCCCGAATTTTGGAAATTGCTTACTGGAGCTGGTCGAGGGGTCATGGACATGTCTTCACCTATAAATACCCATGGGAGTTAAGTCCTCCCGAGGTGTTATATTCTAAGATGGCACCTGGCTGCTGGCTGTGAGGTGAATTGGCTAAGATTTTTGCAAGGTCCATTACATTAGTTAACGGTCAGGACTCTGACTGTCACCTCTGCCCAAGTGTGGGCTACCAGATAAGGGTGGCAAGCTTTCCCTTAGGACTGGGAGGCTCCCCTCTGTGACCTTTGTGCTTATGATCAGAACCAGGACCCCAAGCCCATCCTCACTTTGGAAGTCACGGCTCCTTGCAAAGGCAAGTGTGGCCACAGGCTGTGGCCCCTCAGTCACTACACACCTTCCTGCTGTCCCGCCTTGTCCCCTGATCCTGTGGGATATGGTGGGTCCCACTCCTGGGGCATGGTGGCACAAGAGCTAATGGCCCTAAACAGCACCTGGTGCTCTGATGCCTACGGGGCTCAGCAACCGCCTCACTGAACCCAAACCTCCCAAGGAAGCGGCCCTGGGAGTGCCCAGTGTGTGCCGAGCACGCCCCACCCCCACTCCAGGGCACTTGTTCCTGCTCTCGGGGCCTAGAGGCCACCCCAGGGATCCTACTCGCCCTGTGCTAGTGGAGGTGACTGGGATCCCAGTGACATCAACGGGGACCCTGGGGAAGGAAGCAGCCACATACAAGTCTGGGCACTGGAGACATCCACTGCGACCCTTCCAGTGACAACACCTAAGGTCAAATCAATGAAGGGTAATAGAGAATTAGAAACTCAAAATATTTTAAAAGATTTTGTACAACAGGTGGGAGACAAAAGGGCCACCTGGTGGTTGAGGGTGTTTCTTACTGGTTCTGTGCTGTGTCAGCCAGTGTTTCCAAGGCCCCCCAAATGCATCCTCTTTTATTAAAAGACCCCCAGAGCCTACGGACCAAATTCCTGAGAGATGCTAGTGACCCTGACCCCCACCCACAAGGGGCCCCAGAAGCCATACCACTAAGTCCACCAGAATTAAAGGCTACCACCACACACGATCCCAATGCCATAACTGAGGCTACAGGTGACAAGGGAGAGCCAAATTGTGCCCTGGTGCCAAGCCCACCCCGCTGTCATGGGTGTGAGAGCAGAGGCTCAAAGCCAGTAGAAGTCACTGGCCGAGTCCTGACTCAGTCTCCATCAGGCTGGAGTGGTCAGTGGGTCCATCGCTTCTTCTTCTTTTATTTATTTATTATGGTTAATATTTTACAGGATGTTGCAAGTTTTGTTTTTATTATGGCTTTCTTACTAAGTGCCAGATACTGTGCTAACAAGTTACGTATGCACTACCTAATTTAATCTTTTTCTTATTAAGTTCTATTTTATTCCAGTATAGTTAGCATACAGTGTTATATTAGTTTCAGTGTAAATTATAGTGATTCAACACCCCATACATCACCCAGTGCTCATCACAACAGGTGCACCCTTAATCCCCACACCTCTTATGAATACAGATCTTTCACCTTTTCCGGTTAGGTTTATGCCTAGGTATTTTATTATTTTTTATGCGATGGCAATTGGGATTGTTTTCATAATTTCTCTTTCTGCTACTTCATTATTAGTGTACAGAAATGCAACAGGTTCCTGTATATTGATTTTGTATGCTGTGACTTTATTGAATTCATTTATCAGTTCTAGTAGTTTTTTCATGGACTATTTAAGGTTCTCTCTCCTCTCTCTTTCCTCTCTTTCTCTCTCTCTCCATAATATATATACACACACATATATGTATATATATATCTACACATATATATGTATGTGTGTGTGTATGTATGTGTGTGTGGAGATATATATATATATATCTCATGTTATCTGCCAATAGTGAAGTTTTACCTCTTCCTTACCAGTTTGGATTCCTTTTATTTCTTTTTCTTGTCTGATTGCTGTGGTGTGGCTAGGGTTTCTGGTAATATGTTGAATAAAAGTGGCAAGACCACCTCTTGTTCCTGACCATAGAGGAAAAGTCCTCAGTTTGTCTCCATTGAGGATGATGTTAGCTGTGGGTTTTTTATATATGGCATTTATTACGTTGATGGGTGTTCCCTCTAAGCCTACTCTGTTGAGGATTTTTATCATGAATGGATGTTGTACTTTGCCAAATGTTTTCTCTGCAAATGACTGCATGGTTGTTACCCTTCTCTTATTGAAGCACTGTGTCACACTGATCTGTGAATTGAACCACCCTGGCAACCCCGGAATAAATTCCCCTACTTCGTTGTAGAGAATGACTGATTGATTGATTCTATCTCTACACCCAACATGGGGGTCCACGTCACAACACTGAGATCAAAAGTCAGATGCTTCACCCACTGAGCCCGCCCGGCATCCCAAAAGTTTTGTCTTGTTTGTTGTTGCTGTGAGGTAGGCTCCATGCCTAGCATGGAGCCCGATGTGAGGCTTGGCCCTGAGACCAAGACCTGAGCTGAAATCAAGGGTCAGATCCTTAACCAACTGGGCCTCCTACGTGCCCCCGTGAACGATGTTTTTAATGTGCTGATGGATTCCGTTTGCTCATTTATTGAGGATTTTTGCATCTATGTTCATCAGAGATATTGGCCTGTAGTTCTGGGGGAGGAGGGTTATTGTTTATTGTTTTTTGTTTGGTTGGTTGGTTTTGAGTGTCTTTATCTGGTTTTAGTATCAGGGAAATACTGACCTCATAGAATGAATTTGGACGCTTTCCTTTCTGTTCTATTTTTTGGGATAGTTTGAGAAGAATGAGATTAACTCTTCTTTTTTTTTTTAATTTATTTTTGATACAGAGAGAGACAGAGCATGAGAGGGGGAGGGGCAGAGAGAGAAGGAGACACAGAACTGGAAGCAGGCTCCAGGCTCTGAGCTGGCTGTCAGCACAGAGCCTGACGCGGGGCTCGAACCCACAACCGTGAGATCTGACCTGAGCCGAAGTCAGAGGCTTAACCGACTGAGCCACCCAGGCGCCCCGAGATTAACTCTTCTTTAAATGTTTGGTAGAATCCACCTGCGAAGCCATCTGGTCCTGGACATTTCTTTGTTGAGGGTTGTTTGACTACTGGTTTCATTCCATTGGTGGTAAGCAGTCTGCTCACATTTTCCGTTTCTTCCGGCTTCAGTTGTGGAAGATGATGTTTGTAGGAATTTATCCATTTCTCCCAGGTTGTCCACTTTGTCGGCATATAATTTTTCCTAATACTCTCTTGTAATTGTTTGTATTTGTTTGGTGTTGGTTGTTATTTCTCCTCTTTCATTTTTTATTTTGTTTATTTGAGCCCTCTCTCACCCTCCCCACCTCTTTTTTTAAATAAGTCTGGCTAAAGCTTTGTCGATTTTGTTGATCTTTTCAAGAACCAGCTTCTGGTTTATGGCTCTGTTCCACTGTGTTCTCAGTTTCTATGTCATTTATTTCTACTCTAACCTTTTATTTATATTATATGTATTAAATCTAACCTTATATTTAATCAATCTTTATTTTATTTTATTTATTTATTATTTCCTGCCTTCTGCTGGTTTTAAGTTTTGTTTGTTGTTATTTTTCTAGCTCCTTTAGGTGTAAGGCAGGTGGTTTATTTGAGATTTTTCGTGTTTTTTGAGGTAGGCTGGATTTCCCTCTTGGAACAGATTTTGCCGCGTCCCAAAGGTTTGGGCCCCGGTGTCCTCAGCTCATTTGTCTGCCTGTGTTTTTCGATCTCTTGGTTGGTCCATTCATTGTTTAGTTATATGACCTCCACGTATTTGTTCTCTTTCCTGTTTTCTTGTGGGTGATTTCTAGCTTCATAGTATTGCGGCCAGAAAACATGCGTGGTATGACTTGAAAATTTCTGAATTTGTTGAGATTTGATGTGTGACCTCACGTGGGATCTATCCTGAAAAATGTTCTATGTGCGTTTGAAAAGAATGCGTGTTCCACGGTTCTAGGATGGGATGTTCTGAGCATACGCATTAGATCCATCTGGCCCAATATGTCTCATCTTCTGAAAAGGAAGGAAGGAAGGAGGGAGGGAAGGAAGGAGGGAGGGAGGGAGGGAAGGAGGGAAGGAAGGAGGGAGGGAGGGAAGGAAGGAGGAAGGGAAGGAAGGAGGGAGGGTAGGAAGGAGGGAGGGAACGAAAGACTTGCCCCTGCCCCAGCAACAATGCCCTACCCACTGTTTGCAGCCAATCAGATACGGCCCTACCCACTGTTAGCAGCCAATCAGACACAGCCCTACCCACTGTTTGCAGCCAATCAGACACGGCCCTACCCACTGTTTGCAGCGAATCAGACACAGCCACAACCTTGAACTCCTGTTGAAAACAACCCCTCCCTCCTATAACCCTTTCCTTCTATAACCCAATAAAAGCTAACCTCCCTTTGCCTCTTCCGGTTTGCCTGTGGTTCACATGGCATGCAGGTTTCAAACTATAATTCCTGTTATTCCCAAATAGGCTCATTTTGTTAGTAAAATAACTGATTCTTTTATATTTAAGGTTGATGCCTGGACATAAAAATTATTTTGAGCTGTAGGATATTGAGAAGCAGCAAACCCAGAAAAAGCTCTCTCTCTACCGCCTAAAAGCAGTAAGTGAATTCTCCCTCCCTGGGGACAGACTCCTTTGTCAGCGCAGCGGCGGCACCAGAGGACTCTGCAGAAACCTCATGTCACTGGTTCCCTCCCGTGTTTCTACCTTTCCACAGTCTGCGGTCTTGAGAGCCTCCCTCATCCTGTCATTTCACCGAAGGTTTATTGGTGTTTGTTGAAGACGGTACAGGCGCCGAGCGCGAGGCCAGCCTGCTTTTGAGTTAGTTTCTGAGGTTCCTCCACGTGGTGTTCGCGCTCGCCCCGCGCCCTGTCTCTGTTAGGGAGGGTGGGCGCCGCGCTGCCTCCCCTACAAGCTCAAGCAAGAGCCCATTTTCCTCCCACAGAGGTCACGGTCTCAGACACCTGGCTCTGTCCCCAGTTTCTCAGTTTCCTTCCATTCCTCACGCATACACTTGGTTACCCCCTCACCTCCCAGACCACCCTGCGACCCTGCACACATACCCCCTACCCCCCCCCCGCCCCCGTACCCGGACTCTTTCATCTTTATTCAAATGATCCCACTGCATGTAAAGCCCCCATTCAAACGCAAGTCAATCCCATCACCTTCCTTAAAGAACTGTCTCTAGTTGCTCAGCTGGAAAGAACCAAGTTCCTCCCTTCGGTTGCCCATCCCCCTTAGATAGTAGCAGGTGGGTGAATGGGAAAATCACAAGGAAAAACATCGGTAAGCCTGGATTTCAACCACTACCATTTCCCCACCAGGTGTGATGCTCTAGGCAAATCAATTAATAGCCGTGAAATTTCTCTCACCTAGAAAAGAAAACCATGTGGCAGTATATGAATAATATTATGTAAATGTACACTGTATCCACATATAAATAATATCCTACTTGCTTAAAATGTCCATCTAACTGTTATATATCCTATAATGTGTTTTACATGCGTATAAAATACGTACTCCTAGTGAGCACAAAATATCATAAATGGGAAAATAAACCTCTGAGTGACAAGAATGTGGATCTTCACCCCGTCTTCACTGTTTTGAAATCAAGCTACGTTGTCCCCCGTGTCGGCACACAGCCTCTGCCAGTTGTCAGTTTGTGGCTGCTCAGCCGGCTTCACCGTCTAGCCTGGCCTGCACGACGGCCCCCGCCCGGTGTTGTCCTTTCCTGCCGCCCCGCAGGGGGGAGCGGCCGCCCGCTGAGCAGCTGGAGCAGGAGGAGGGACATTCCCTTCCGCTGCCAGTGTGCTCGCTCATCAGCCCTCCGAAAGCTCCCCCCAACACAAACGGAACGGGAAACCTGTCAGAAACAACATTTTGAAACTCGAGAAATCAACCAAAGACGGAGAGGAATCCAGGGAGCTTCCTTCAAGGAGAACAACGGATCTCAGTAGCAACGGCTTTGCGGTGACCGCACGTGCCCTGTCCCTGTCCCTCTCCCGAGCCCGCAGGACCCCGACCGGGCCCAGCCCTCAGTCTTGGCGAGAGTCTGGAAGAAGACGAGGCCCAGCCGCTCGGGAGGGACGCCGCGCCCGGGAGCGGAGGGCGTGCTCCGTCCCCTTCCCTCGGCGGCCGCCTTCCCTCCGCGGCCTCGGCGGCCGCCTTCCCTCCGCGGCCTCGGCGGCTGCCTGCGACGCCCCACTCGCGAGCCGATCTTTCTTTCACCGGACTCACAGCTCACCCGGGGCAGAAAGCCTTTACCCTGGGGCATTTATTCACCATATTACGTTGGTAACTTTGTGGCCACGTGACACAGAGCATAACGGTGGGCCAGACCACAGGCGAACCAAAAAGCTTCGGAGGAAAAGCTGGGGAATGAGATGCCCACAGGGGCTGTGAGCAGCTCTGGCACGTTCCTGGGAAGTGGGAAGGTCGTGCGCGTGCCCGCGTTGTGCGTGTACCCAGCAAAGGCCTGCAAAGGCTGCCCTTGAGCTCTGCACAAGCAACAAGGGAAGCATAAGGCAGGGTTGTCAGCTGCCTGGGTGTGAGATGGGCCCCAGGGTGCGCGCGCGCACACACACGCGCGCACACACGCACACACACACGCACACACACACCCTTGGCAAAGACCGGGAGGTCTATAGGAAGCTCTCCCCAGTTATTGCCTGACAACCGAGCAGAGATCTCAGAGACCACATGTCATAAAGAAATCAGACATTACACGATTAAGTCAGAAGATATACCAGACAACCGAACAACCAAACATCAACAAAAAGCAAGAACAACAAACCCGGAGAGGGAAGATAATCTAATCTTCAGAGTTGTCAAAATATTTTGTTCTAGTATTTTTTAAGTGTTATTTTTTTAGATTTTTAAATCTAGGGGTTTTTTTTAAGTCTATTTTGAGAGAGAGAGAGACAGAGACTGCAGGTGCTTGTGAACAAGCATGTGAGCAAGCAGAGGAGGGGCAGAGAGAGAGGAGAGAGAGAGAATCCCAAACAGGCTCCATGCTGTGAGCACGGCCCGACATGGGGCTCAAACTCATGAACTGTGAGATTATGACCTGAACCAAAACCAAGATGCTTAACCGACTGAGTCACCCTGGTGCCCAAAAAGTCTAGTTTTCAATACAAAATTGTAAGACATAGCGAGAAACAAGAAATTATGGTTCACATGCAGGAAAATTAGCATACAACAGAAATGGTCCCTGAAATGCTCACATACTGGTCTTTTAGACAGACTTTAAATAGTTTATTTTAAATATGTTCAAATAACTAAACAAAAGCAAATGTGTCTAAAGAACTAAAGAAAGTATAAGATGTCTTACCTAATAAAGAATATCCATTAGAAAGAGAGAAAATATAAAAAGTAAAAGTTCTGTAGTTTAAAATATAACTGAAATGAAAAATGTAATAGAGACCCAATATCCGATTTAAGTATACAGAAGAAAGACCAGCTAACTTGAAGACAGATCGATGAACCTTTCTCCAGTCTGGGGAACAGAATGAAAAAAGTCAAGAAAAATGAGCAGAACTAAAAACGGACCTATAGGAAACCATCACATGTCAATATACACAAAATGGAAGTCCAGTAGGAGAGAGGAAAAGGGCAAAAAGATTATTTGAAGCATTATGGCCAAAATTGTCGTGATTTTCATGAAAAACATTAACATGTATATTCAAGAATCTTCACAAACTACAAATATAACAAACTCGGAAAGCCATCTCTAGACATATCATAATCAAATTTCTGAAAGCCAAAGAAAAAGAGAATCTAAAAAAATAGCAGGAGAGAAGCAATGCATTACTTAACAGATCTTCAATAAGAGCTAATTATCATGGGGGCCAGAGGGTAGAGGAATGGCATATCGAAAGTGCTGAAAGGAAAAGGCTATCAACCAACAAGTCTACATCGAGCATAATGTCCTTCAAAGACGAAGAAGGAATTAAGACTTGCCCTACAAGAATACTAACAGGGGTCACTTAGGGTGAAATGAAAGAACACTAGACCATAATTCAAATCCACATACAGAAATGAAGAGCTCCAGTAAAGAAAACTATCAAGTAAATGTAGAAGACAGCAGAAGTGTATATTTTCTTTGTAACTTTTTCCCTATCTTATTTAAAAGACAGCTGCATAAAGCAATAATTATGAGTCTGTGTTGTTGAGCAGACTCTGTATGAAGGTTAATCTGTATCAGAGAGATGGAGAAGAACAGAGCTTTAGAGCAAAGTTTTCTATACTCGTGAAATTAATTTTTAACTAATAAAAACTAGACTGTGGTAGCTCTTTCTGCCCATGGGTCCTGTCCCCATGCTTTAATAAAACCACTTTTAAGAGGTGCCTGGGTGGCTCAGTCAGTTGGGTGTCCAACTTCAGCTCAGGTCATGATCTCACAGTTTGTGGGTTTGAGCCCCGTGTCAGGCTCTGTGCTGACAGCCCAAAGCCTGGAGCCTGCTTCAGATTCTGTGTCTCCCTCTCTCTCTGCCCCTCCCCCACTCATGCTCTGTCTCTGTCTTTCAAAAACGAATAAACACTTAAAAAATGTTAAAACCATCTTTAAAAGAAATTAAAAAAAATAGATTGTTATAAGGTGTGAATTTTACTTCCCAGAGACACATGATAAAAAAAAATCTAAATATAAAAGTAAAAGTAAAAGACATGGCAAGAAAATTAAAATAGAACACACTAGAAAACATCCGTTTAACACAAGAGAGGTCAATAATGGAGGAGCAGAGAGATGAAAAGAGACTTGGAAAACTGTGGCTGGCAGATGTAGATCCTACTTTATAAATACAACAAATGCAAATGAATTCAACACTCCAATCAAAAGGGAGAAATTGGCAGAATGGAGTTTTAAAAATTTGATCTAACTATATGCTGCTTACAAGAAGAGGTTCACTTTAGAAATAAACCAACGGGAAAAGACACAGCATGCAAATAGCAACCAAACGACAGTTGGAGTGTTTATGCTAACATCAGCTAAAATGGACTTTTATACACACACTGTTATCTGAGACAAAGAACATTTATAGATGTATTTGGGGAAATAAATGAGCCAATCTAATAAGAAGAATAACAATGATACGCATATACGCACCTAACAACAAAACCCTAAAATACACGAAGCAAAAGTAAACATAATTGAATAGAGAAATATATACATTTCAACAATAAAAGTTGGTAACGTCAGTGCCTCACTTTCAATAATGGATGGAACAACTAGGCAGAAGGGAAACCAGGAATAAAAGACTAGAACAACCCTAAAACACAATTAGACCTAACAGCCATCCACAGAAGAATCCACCAGCCAACAGCTGGATACAGCTTCTTCTCAAGTGCACAAGAACATTCTCCAGGATACACCTTATGCTGGGGTATAGAACAGGCTCAGTGAAGGTAAAGGGAATGAAATTACACAAAATGTGTTCTGACTGACAGTGGAATGAAATGAGGAATCAACGAAAGAATGAAACTTGGAAAATTTATAAATATGTGGAAAGGAAACAGCACAGTACTAAATAACCAATGTTTCAAGAGGAAAAACAAAGAAAATAAGATGGTTTGATACTAATCAAACACAAATACCAAAACTTGTGGAATGCAGCAAAAGCAGTGCTTAAAGTGAAATTTATAGTTGAAATGCCTGTATTTAAAAATAAAAAGAAAGAAAACATCTAAAATCACTAATCTAAGGAAAGTGCATTACTACTGACCTAACAGACAGGAAAAGAATTAAAAGGGACTGACAGATAACCCAGATGAAATGGATAAATTCATGGGAAGACCAGTACTCCTCAAACTGACTCAAGAAGAAACAGAAATTTTGAACATATAGCAAGTAATTAATAATCATAAATCTTCCCACAAAGAAAGCCCAGGAACAGATAATTTCACTGGTTCATTCTCCCAAATGTTTAAAGAAGAAGTAATATTAATCTTTCACAAACTCTTGGAAAACATAGAAGGGGGGAATACTTTCTAATACATTCTATGAGGTCTGTACTACCCTGATACCGAAATTAAACAAAGGTATCACAAAAAAATTACAAACCAATATCCTTGATAAATATGGATTCATTAACCTCTCAAAAAAAATACTAGTGTGATGAAGCTAGTACCAAATAATGAGAAGACGAGCCACCGACTAGGCGAAAATATTTGCAAAAGACATTTCTAATGAAGGACTGTTATCCAAAATGGACAGAGGACCTGAACGGACCATTCCACAAATAAGATATACAAATGGTAAATAAACATATGAAAAGATGTTCTACATCATATTTCATTAAGAGGTGCAAGTTAAAGCAACAGCGAGACACCGATACACAGCTATTAGAATGGTGAGCACCGACAGCACTGACATCACTAAGCGTTGGTGGGGATGTGGAGCAAGAAGAAAGCTCATTTATTGTTTATGAGGAGGCAAAGTGGTGCCGTCATTTTGGAAGAAAGTTTGGAATTTTCTTACAAAACAAAATAGACTCCTACCCTTCAACTCAGCAGCTGCGCTCCTGCTTTGGTATGTACCCAAGGGGGCGGTAAAGCGCACGTCTAGACAAGGCCTGCCAATGGGTGTTTGCAGCCGCGTTAGCCCATAACCGCCAGAACTTGAAGTCAGCCACGGTGTCCTTCAGCAGGTGACGGTACTCAAGCCCCTCTGTATCCAGACGAGGGGACGTTACTAATGTGCTGAAAACAGATGAGCTTTTGTGCTACGCGTCCCTGGTGTCTGAGGTGTCCGCAGGCAGGCGACATGGCTCAGGTAATGTAGTGCATAAAGCCAAATCAGCAGTTTGTGAAGGACTCAGGTTAGCTGCTTAAAAGATGCACTACACCTGATAGAAAAGAATTCCAGAAGATTGCCATGGCAACAGCAATAAGATTTGCTATAATAGGATTCATTGGCTTTTTTTGGTGAAATCGATCCATATTCATAGTAATAACATTATTGTTGGTGGCTGAATATCTTTTTAGAAGAGTTTTCATCTTGGGGGTTGGTAAACAAGTGAGAATTTAGGAAGCTCATGGAGTAAAAATTTGCCTGTATGTTTTGTGTTTTTCTTTCATTTTTTCCCTCCAGATGTTTTGTATTTCTAAATTAAAATAATTCTGAAATAAAAATAAAAATTAATGAGCTATCAAACCATGTAAGGACATAAAGGAATCTTAAATGTATATTACTGAGTGAAAGAAGTCAGTCTGAAAGGCTACATACATTCTGCCTAAACTATAGAGACAGTGAGAAGTTTGGTGCTTGCCAGGGGTGAGGGGAAGGGGCGTGAATAGGATGAATGCAGGGGATTTCCAGGGCAGTGAAACTCTTCCTTATAAGACCATCATGGTGGGTACATCATATGGGTACACATTTGTCAACATCCATAGAATATACAACACCAAGAGCAAAGTAGACCATGGGCTTTGAGTAACAATGAAGTAAAAAGAACTGCTAATAAGTAAATAAATATATAAATAAAATTTTTACCTAACCCCAAGTCATTAAGATACTGTTTTTTCCTACAAGTTTCATTGTTTACATTTCATATTTAATTTTGCAGTCCACCTGGAATCAATTTTTGTGTATGGTGTGAGGTGTGAGTCAATATACATTTTTTATATGACTTCTCAAATGACCCAGTACTATTATTTTTTAAATTTTTAATGTTTTTTTATTTCTTGAGAGAGAGAGAAAGACAAAGGTGAGTGGGGTAGGGCAGAGAGAGAGGGAGACACAGAATCCGAAGCAAGCTCCAGGCTCTGAGCTGTCAGCACAGAGCCCAACGTGGGGCTCAAACCCGCGAACTGTTGAGATCATGATCTGAGTGGAAGTCGTTCGCTTAGCCGACTGAGCCCCCAGGCGCCCCAGCCCAGTACTATTTTCTGAAGACCCTCCTTTTCCGCACTGTGTTTCCCTCACCCTTTGTAACAGCGTAAAGTACTCCGTTCTAAGTCCCTCCCGTTACTGACTTACCCATCCTTCCATGGGATATTTGGGTTTTTTCCTGGCCTCTGCTACTTTCAAACAGGATGAGCATCTTTGTATGGACATCAAGAAATTCTTCTGCAATTGTTAAAACAAAAGTGGAACTGAACCTCTGAGCCAGAAAACATTTTTTGAAAAGTTAGTAAGTGACATGGTTCAAAACTGAAAGAATACAAAAAGCCCCCGTGACAAGTTGCCCTCCCAGTCCTTCCGGTTCCTCCAGCAGGTAGCTGCAATCCTGCAGAAATCTTGCAATGGATGAACAAGCATTAGTTACACTGTTTCTGCCTGTCTTCCCAAGCTGGTGGCACACTATATGCTCTGTTCTGCGTCTTGCCTTCTTAACGAAATAATGTATGTTAGAAGTCGTCCTGTTGCTGCGCATAAACAAGCATCCTCATTCATTTTTGAGGCCACATATTCTGCTGGATGAGTGTACCACCACTTCCTCTCCTACTGGTGGACATTTGGGGTGTTTCTAATTTTTGCTCTTTCAATAATGGTGCAATGAGTAACTTTGCACATGCCACTTTACACGTGTGCAGTGTATCTGTTGGGGAAATTTCTAGAAGTGGACTTGCTGGGCCCAAGGGAATATGAATCTGTCTTTTGATCAGCATTGCCAAATTACACCCCCACAAGCAAAGGGTAAGAGCTCCTGTTTTCCCATAGCCTGGCTAATGGCCTTTTAGATCTGGGATCTTTAGCCATTTGATAGGTGGAAAATTGTAGATTATTTCGCATTTATTTTATCGTGGTGAGATTGAGCATCTCTTCAGTTTAAGAGCAACTTGTGCTTTTTGTCAAAATCCTTTGGTTGTATGCATTTCTTTAAAATCACTCACTGCAAATTCCTCCTAATATTTCCTCATGAGAAGCCTTAGACTTGGGCTTCCTAGTAAGAGTTCGAACTTTTTAAAAGGTGTCTAGACGAGTTTCCAGCTGACGTCCAGAAGGGAGGCCCCATTGACGCTCCTTCCTCATCCTGGCCCTGAACCGGGGTCCCTTCATCAGTGATTCCCAAGTAAGCTTGAAGCTGGAATGTCTAGCTACAGGCGGGGACCTTGGCCGGCTGGGGAGTAGCGGGCCCGGCCCGCCCACCTGGCTGAGACACCCCGCCCATCCGACGGTGCGGCCCCGCCCCCGTTGCGGGGCCACGCCCCCGCGCCGCTCGTCACGTGACGTCTGGACGGTGCGGGCTGCGGAAGCCGGCAGCCATTGTTCCCCCGCCCGGGCGCTGGCGCCTTCCGCGCGCGATGGCTCCCCCCGAATGAAGCGCAGTGCGGCCGCGCCGCGGGGAACCACGAAGGCGCTGACGACGCCCGGACGCCGTCTCCAGCTGCGGTCGGCCGCCGAGCCTGGCGCCCGGAAGCAGCCTGTTGCTAGGCAGCCGCGTCGCGCCAGCGGGGGGGCGGGGCGTGCGGAGGCTCGGCATGGACCAGTACTGCATCCTGGGCCGCATCGGGGAGGGCGCGCACGGCATCGTCTTCAAGGCCAAGCACGTGGAGGTGAGCGGGGCCGCGGGTCTCCGCCGGCAGCCGTTTCTAGCGTAGGGGCGCCCTCCTCCCCCGTTTCCCCGGCCCGCGTCTGCACCACTGCGCCTGCCTCCCCACCTCGCTTCGTGGGGTGCGCCCACCACTTTGGCCCCCTTCGGTGGGGGCAATCCGGGTTGCGCCCAGCGGCCCACCCATCCGCGAGACCACAGCAGTCATCCTGCGAGTGCCCCGAGGGGCGTGGCGTGAAAGCCTCCGAGCTGTTCGCACAGCGCTGGGACAGCTGGTCCCGGGCTGGGCCTCATTTCCCTTCCTTCTCACCCCACGAGGCCCGCGGGCTTCTGCGTCCCACCCAGATGGCGCCATTCCGTCCCGCGGACCCTTTCCCAGCCGGGATGGGTGGCAGTGTCTGCGTTCTGTCCCGCACAGACTGGGGAGATTGTGGCCCTCAAGAAAGTGGCTCTGCGGAGGCTGGAGGATGGCATCCCCAACCAGGCCTTGCGGGAGATCAAAGCGCTGCAGGAGATCGAGGACAATCAGCACGTGAGTGGGCCGGGCTTCCTGTCCACCTCGACCACCCCCAGCGGACTTCACTCTGCATTCATTTCTCTTACCCACTTATTTCTTCCTTTACTCACTCACTTCTTCACTAACTTCTTTCCATAAAGCAGTTAGTGATTTTTAATGATACTGATCAGGCCACGAACTGAGCTTCTGGTCACCGGATGGGTAACTGTTGTCGTTCAGATTCTCCACTGCTCTGCCAGGCCCACTTCAGGGTCTCCCCTCCGCCAGCTTGTGGGCGCTCAGCTGCTCTGGGGAGGCTTTGGCTGGGGTCTGATTGAGGATGTTCTAATCTTGGGTCCTCCGGTGGGCCCTACCCTGTTCTGGGTGTTGGCCCCGATGGGGCTTCTGATGATTGAAGTGCTGCAAGGGGGATGGACAGGCTGCCGGGCTCACTGGCCTGGTCCATGGGGCTGGGAGGCGCTGTGGGCACACGAGGGGCACTTATTCCCAGCCCCATTGCCTTTCACGGTGCTCTCTCTCTCATCCCTGGGGGGTGACAGGGGTGTGCCCTGTCTCCTGACTTGCTTGTTCTCCCCTGGAGATGCCTGTGACCTGCTGGATAAGTAACAGAAGCACGTGGTAAAGCTGCTTGTAAAACACAGAAAACGATGCATCCTAGTTTTGTGCAGACACGCGTACCTGTATGTGAGCAGGGGGTTGTGCGTGCCCTGGTGTGAAGTCTGCCAGAACGTGCTCTAAGGTTGATTGTAGGCGATAGGGTTTTCCTTCTGCTCTTTCTTATAATTCTGTGTATTATCTGAGTTTATGTGTGTGGTCTGGGGAATGATTGGGTGCTATCTTCAAAGTCTGAAAACCAGCCATAAAAGTCCATGGGCTGGGGGCACCGGGGTGGCTCCGTCAGTTGAGTGTCCAACCTTGGCTCAGGTCATGATCTCACGGTTTGTGAGTTTGAGCCCCGTTTTGGGCTCTGTGCTGTCAGCTCAGAGCCTGCTTCAGATCCTCTGTCCCCATCTCTCTGCTCCTCCCACTCCCCTCAAAAATAAACATAAAAAAAAAAAGTCCTCGGCCCTGCACACACACGTGTGGAGGGTGACATGTGTGGAGGGTGACACGGGTCCTCCCCTTGAGTCAGCAGCCCTGGAGGCTCCACCTCCAAACGCCCCAGCGTGGAGCCCAGGCTGCCCTCCACTCTGACCCGAGCCGTGGCTGTTTCCTTGCCGGTGCTCCCCTCCCCGCTGCTCAGAAGTGGATGAAGCCCTCGAGCTCCTGCATGAGCAGCCTCGGGTTTTCCTTCACATGAGAGCTGCAGCCCCTCATCCTGCACGGCCTCTGAAGTGGCCCCAGCCACAGGCCCCGGCCAGGCCTCCGCACAGGGCAGGCGTCCTTCACGTGATGGACCCTGCATGCCCTTGTGCCTCCCGCTGCCTGGCTGTCCCCCCCTCAGGGCTTTGTGCTTGTTGCTCCCCTGCCTGAGCTCCTTCTGAGCCCCTGCCTGGCCGACATCACCCTGTTCTGTCTGTGGTTGTCAGAGCCGGGGCACCCTGGCCGTTTGCTCGCTCAGTTGTCTGTCTCCCTGTGCTGTGAGCTCCCGGGCCCTGCTGGGCCTTGCTCCTGCTCTGCACTGCGCAGCCTGGCCCCTCTGACCCATGGGCCCTTGGGAAGTGTATGTGATGTGTGTCCAGCTGTCCTGGTGTGTGTGTGTGTGTGTGTGTGTGTGTGTGTGTGTGTACACGCATGTGAGGGCAGGGGCAGGAGGTGGGCAGGACGACAGTACAGGTGATTTTCCAGCTGCCCAGCCGCTGCCCTAGGTGGCCTTCCTCCCCCCTCCTCTTCCCTGAGTGAGCGCAGTGTTAGATGGGGACCCACCTTCTCTCGGGCGAGAGGAATGACTAGGGGCTCTGCCTCTCTGGTTCTGAGCTCAGGTCTCACAGCACCTGCCTGCCTGGACCTCTCTCCCGGGCAGGGCTGGGGGTCCCCCGGGGCTGACGGGACATCTGCCCGCAGGTGGTGCAGCTGAAGGCCGTGTTCCCCCACGGCGCAGGCTTCGTGCTGGCCTTTGAGTTCATGCTGTCGGATCTGGCCGAGGTGGTGCGCCACGCCCAGAGGCCCCTGGGCCAGGCGCAGGTCAAGAGCTACCTGCAGATGCTGCTCAAGGGCGTGGCATTCTGCCATGCCAACAACATCGTGCATCGGGTCAGTGTCAGCGTGGGCTGCTGCGGGACCTGGGGGCCAGCCCTTGAAGAGGGGGTCTGAGGGGCAGGACCTGTGGTGTGGCCACACCACAGAGTAAGTGGCCCTGGGGAGGGTGGGGCCTGGGCTGGCCCATATGCTCAGCCTGCCAAGCCCTCCTGTCCCCAGGTCCTCCAGGGATCTGGAGGAATTGATGCCTCCTTTGGTACCTTCAGGACCTGAAGCCCGCCAACCTGCTCATCAGTGCGTCCGGCCAGCTCAAGATAGCGGACTTCGGCCTGGCCCGGGTCTTCTCCCCGGACGGCGGCCGCCTCTACACACACCAGGTGGCCACCAGGTAGGCAGAGCCGGTTCTCAGGCAGGACTTGGCAGCGGACAGGCCCCAGCCTTCCCACCAGGACGAGATGCTTCTGGACCTTCTGTTCAGACATTGCTTGTGGGGCTGACGTGGGGCTGCGGTGACCTTTCTGGGCAGCCTCCGTCAGACTGGCAAGCTGGCTGTGCCCCCTCCTCCCAGGTGGTATAGAGCCCCGGAGCTCCTGTATGGTGCCCGCCAGTATGACCAGGGCGTCGACCTGTGGTGAGGCCTTCATGGGCTGGGCGCGGGGGAATGTGGGTTGGGGGGTCGCCTTTTTCTCTGGGCTTTGGGGTTGCTAAGCCATTTGGGGGTGTCTTCCAGCTGTGAGCCATGAATTGCCTTGGGGGGGGTTTCCCTGGTCGGGGTGTGTCTGAGGAGTCTGGGGTCAGTTTTCACCTGGGTGGGGGTCAGGTGTGGGGGTCGGCATCCGGGCTGGACTGGGGGAGGTGGTCGAGGCTCAAGGCATTGGTCCTCTGAACTGGTGGGCGGGGGTGGTTACAGGTGTGAAGGCTCTGAGCCTTTATTTGGGTCGGATGGTTTGTCCATGCCTAGGCGCTTGAGCTTTGTGGGCTGTTTTGGAGGTCTGTCCCAGAAGGTGAGGACATAGGTGGTGGCTGTGTGTCCCAGAAATTGAGGCTTTGAGAAGCCTCAGAACCATTGAGGGGGTTGCTGTGTTTTGTAGGGTTGAGGCCAGGGGGCTGCTGGAGCGGGGGGTGTGCTCCCTGTTCTAGGCTCACAGCTTTTGTCGAGGAGTCAGGGCCCAGGTAGAAAGCCTCCATGCTGTCCGTGGCTCCTTGGCCCTAGGATGGGGTGAGGGTACGATGTGGGGACATCTGGGTCACAGTGTGAGGCAGTGGAACTGGTGTGGGGAGATCACTGCCCTGCTGAGCCGTCTGGGTCTGCGTCTGCAGGGCTGTGGGCTGCATCCTGGGGGAGCTGCTGAACGGGTCCCCCCTCTTCCCTGGGGAGAATGACATCGAGCAACTCTGCTGCGTGCTTCGGATCCTGGGCACCCCCAGTCCTCAAGTCTGGCCGGTTTGCAGGGGTTCCCGGTGGGGAGCGGGTGGGGGCCGATGTCTTCCCTTCCCCTACCAACAGCTAGGACCACCCTCTGTGCCTTTACTCCCGTGGGCCCACGCCTCCGTGACCCCCCAGACCACTGTCCCGGCCTCCCTCCGGGGCTCCTCCTGTCCTGCCCTGCTGGATGCAGGAGGCCAGGTTCCGCTCCTCCCCTCCTGCCGGCACACGGGCACTCTGCACATGCGCCTGGGTCGGGGAGGGGTGTGGGGTGACGGGTGAGGGTGAGCAGGCGGGCCGAGGCCACAGGGACTGATGGCCATGGTCCTAGGAGGTCACGGAGCTGCCCGACTACAACAAGATCTCCTTCAAGGAGCAGGCGCCTGTGCCCCTGCAGGAGGTGCTGCCCGATGCGTCTCGCCAAGCCCTGGACCTCCTGGGGCGGTTCCTCCTCTACCCTCCGCGCCGGCGCATTGCAGCCTCCCAGGTGGGGCTCCCTGCTCCCTGACCCTCCTCACTCAGGGCCCCCGATGGGCTGGCACCGAAACTCCTCTGCACCTGCACACGCCTGGCATCTTCCTTGGCCCTGGGGGTGGGCGGGTAGGACCGACTCTCGGGGGTGCGGGTTTAAGCCCGGGGAGGTGTTTTTCAGAGAGAAATGATGAGCAGAGGTCTGGCGACGGGGACCCCGAAGGGGTCAGTTTGTCTGGGAAGGAGAGGCAGGACCATGGGCTGATGTGGGGGCCTCTCTCAGGCGTACCCGTGCCTGCAGTTCATCGTCCCCGTCCCCTGCCTGCCCCGGTACTGGCAGGCCCCTGGCGAGCTCTCTCGTCTGGACCATGGCCACTGGACCCAGGCCACCTGCCCGCCTCCCTGCCTACACCACTGCCTCTCCGATCCGGCTTGTGCCTCTTTGGGGCACCCTCCCCTGGCAGCCCAGCTCAGACCCGGCGGGGCTCTCCTGTGGCTCCCTCTCCGGGCAGTCACAGGCTGGGGCTATCACCTCGGTGACCGTGCCGGCTCCTTCCCCGCCGGGCCCCAGGCCCTCTGTGTGTCCGGGGCCTTACCTGCGCATCTCTGGGTTCTCTGCTCTGGCACCCCCTCCCACCCCCACCCCGGGGCTCACCCGCACTGCTCTGCAGGCCCGCAGCCCCTCCCGTCCCCTCACCCCTCCGCTCCCGCTCTGACACAGCGCTCATCATCTGTAACTCCCTGTGCCTTCCTCCTGTCTCTTGTCTGTCACCCGTGCCCTGACTTGGGGAGGACCTCACGGGGAGGCTCTGTGTTGTGGCCCTGCTGCCTCCCCCGCCTCTGCTCTGGTGGCGAGTAGGCGGACTCGCTGTCGCGCAGGTGTGGGAGCTATCCTTGGCCTGCAGTGCTCCACCCCCTCGGAGGGAGGTGGGCCGAGGCTGGGGACGGGAGGTGACCCATTGCCTTCTGTCCCTTGCTCGCCGTAGGCTCTGCTGCATCAGTACTTCTTCACGGCTCCCCTGCCTGCCCACCCCTCGGAGCTGCCGATTCCCCAGCGCCCAGGGGGACCCGCCCCCAAGGCCCACCCGGGCCCCCCCTACGTCCATGACTTCCACGTGGACCGGCCTCTCGAAGAGTCACTGTTGAACCCGGAGCTGATTCGGCCCTTCATCCCAGAGGGCTGACGCGGGGCCTGCCGTGCCGTCCGTCCCCCAGAGCCCCGACCTCCTGTGGCCTCCGCACGGCCGCGCTAGGCCCTCCCTCACCTGGTCTGCTCCCAGTCCGAGGATGGGGGTGTCCGGCTCCAGCAGGGGGGCCTGCAGCCCGTGCCGTTGGCCTCCCGTGTGTGTGCGGCCGACTGACCGTCAGAGGGGGACCGTGAGCTCTGTGACTGTGGCTGCCGTGGTGCTGGTGTCCAGGCCCGCCTTCCGGGTCGGGGATGGCCCTGGTGTAGCCTGCGGAAGGGTGACCTCTCCTAGGGGAGCAGAGAGTGTAAGGTGTCCCTCGTGGGACCACGAGCGGGAGGGCAGCTTTGTTTGGTTTTGTTTTCAGAGGCATTAAGAGCTCGTTCACTTTGGGGATGTATTGTCAAAAGCCCAGGTAGTTCTGCCTGGGGCCAGGCCCTCTTCCATTCCTACTGAGAGAAGTGGCCAACGTGGCATCGTGTCCTGGCCCTTGTTTCTCTGTGGGCACCAGGAATGTGGCCCCATTCACGGCTCCCGTTTGGAGGTGAAATGGCAGAATTCAAGGCCCGGGATGGCCCAGGTTGGGGACGGATCAGGGTCAAGCCGGCTTACCACCATCTCTACCCTGAGGACAAGGGTGAGCCAGGACCAGATGAGCCGCCTCCTCACTCAGGTACAGAGCAAGTGCGGAGACACGCATTCCTGGAACTCCTTTGGTAATTCAGTAAATCCAAACACAAGCCCAGTCAGCTCTTGTTTGCTTGTTTAATAAATTTTGTTCAACCGATTCTACAATCTGCACAGAAATCAAGGGTGAAAAGAAGGCAGAGGAGAAAAACCAGAGAAGGACTCATTGTGAGACCTGAGACTTTTCATAGGGTCTGTTGAGACAGCACAGTCCTGGTTCGGGAAGAGTTAAAAACGGACCAGAGAAACAAACCTGTCCTTAGCAATCTCTTATTCTTAAACATGTGCATTTTGTTCTTCAGGTGGATAAACTCGTGTCAGCCCTGAGCATGGTGACGCTGCCAGGCGTCACCTCCAGGCTCCTGGGGGAATACAAAACAATAGACACAGCGTTGCCTTCAGGGAGGCGTCTGATGTTTTGGGGATCTGTCCTCTGCCTGTTTGTCCAGCCACGTCTTCTGTCCGTGCCAAGCTCCAGTCCAGCTAATTTCTGGGAGCTCTCAGCTCTGTATAAATGTGAGCCTGTACTCACAGGGTCACTGACCCTCCACCAACTCCATCCACAGGATACTCTAAACTTGTCCTTGTACCTGACCTCACCTTGAATGTCAAGGTCAGAGTGAGGCTGAGGGTCACTGTGAAGGCAAAGGTGAGGCCAGAGCGAAGATCCCAGTGAGGATCACCGTGAGGATAGGGATTTAGGATAGGGTGGATGGCAGGTGATAGCAAGGTTGGTGGTTGTGAGCAGGGCAAGGTTGGAAGAGGGTCAGGGTCAAGGGTGAGTGTCAGGAGGAGGGGCAGGCCGAACCTGGTAAAGGAGAGACCCATGTCAAAGGCCAGGTTGAGAGGGGCAGGGGTCCGAAATGGAGGATAGGGCAAGGGTGAAACCAAAGGTCAGAGCAAGGGTTTGGGAGGTCCTGTGTTCACGGACACCATAAGGTCCAACATGAGGGTCAGTGCAGGGGGAAGGTCAGGGTGAGGGCCAAGGGGTAGTCAGAGGCAAGTGGAAGGTCAGGGAGGAGCAGGGCTGACTGGCTCCTGCATAAGGCGGAGGGCTGGCAGAGGATTGACCCTGCAGAACGGAAGCATTGAGGGCGGGTGTAGGCTGCGAGGCGGAAGTGTGGCCTGGGCGGGGCTTGGCTCGGGGCGGAAGCGCGGTGGGATGGGCGGGGTTTGGCTGTCTGGAGCGGAAGGAAGCAGCTGGGCTTCTCCCCGGCCCGCGGATGGGCGGGGCTTGGCCGGAGGGCCTGAGGCGCGTGGCAGGCGTGGCCGGAGGCCGGGCGGTGCGGGCGAGATGGAGCCGAAGCTCGGGTTCCACGAGCTCCTGCACGTTTTCTCCTTCCTGGAGGCCCGAGACCTGCTCCGCGCCGCCCAGGTGGACAAGGTAGCGCGCCCTGTCCGGGAGGCAGGGCTGACTTTATGGTTTCTGCGTGTCCACGGCCGCCCCTTCCTGGGCCTCAGTTTCCCCGTTTGGGAGCCGGTGTCCGAGTCCGTGGTCGGCCGAGCGCGCTCAGGCCGGGGTGGCGACCCGGAGGCTGTGTGAGCGCCGGCTGCCCAGAGCCCTGCTGGCTGGCCCGCCGTCAGCCTTCCCTGCCGGGGCGGGCTGGGGGGCCGGTTTCCCAGCCCCTCCCACCTCTTCTGGAATATTTTGCAATTTCCCTCTGGGTCCTGTCTGGGAAGTCCAGAGTTTCCTGTGAGTGGCAAGTCCGCTGGGGTCAGGGCGCTTGCCCGCCGAGGTCCTGGCTGTCATCCGCCCCTGTGCACCTGCGCCGGCTCCTGCGAGGGCTCCGCACCCGTAACTGCGTGTGTAGTGTCCGCTTT
The DNA here is from genome assembly GCF_006229205.1 of Suricata suricatta. Lineage (NCBI taxonomy): Eukaryota > Metazoa > Chordata > Mammalia > Carnivora > Herpestidae > Suricata > Suricata suricatta. Next base: position 88,566,895 of record NC_043712.1, read on the forward strand.
CCCTGGCGGGAAGTGCTTGTGCCCCTGTAAATACTTGTCGAGTCAGGGAATTTCGTAGAGGAACCTAAAATGCCCTTGTTAACCTTAGAAATAAAACTGCCAGTTGTCTTAGCAAAAAATGGGCTTATTTGGGAATAACAGAGAATTGCAATTCAAGACGAGCTGCGCCTGGGAAAACAGTAAACGAGTCCAGAAAAGAAAGCAGAAGAGGCTCTTTTACAGAAGAAGGTGGGGCTGAAAGGGCTGTTGTGAACTAAACAATTCCACTGCAGTAAACTGGGGGCTGGAAGTGTGGTGGCTTCTCACTGGCTTGGCTGTGACAGTCGCATTTGCTGGGCTGTGCTGGGGCGGGGGATCTTACTCCCTCTGAGCCAGTGAAGTAGTAGCTAAACTAGTATTGGTTTGCAAGGCGCGTCTCTTCCTGCTGGGTCTGCAGCTGACCAGGGCTGGGGCCTGAGGGCTCCGTTGCTGGTCTCCTGAGGATTTTCTTTTTCTTTTTAGGTTTATTTATTTTTATTTATTTTTTTGAGAGAGAGCGTGAGTGGGGAAGGGGCAGACAGAAGAGAGAAAGGATCTGAAGCATGCTCTGCACTGACAGTAGAGAGCCCGAAGTGGGGCTTGAACTCACAAACCATGAGATCATGCCATGAGCCCAAGGCAGACACTTAACTGCCTGAGCCACCCAGGTGCCCCTCCCGAGGATTTTCCTTATTAATTTCCCCAAATTATCATATCATTTTACGGAATCAATAAGCAGATTCGTATTTGAATTCTGTAATTATATTTAAAATGTGTCAAGTAAAATACTGGGTTTTCATCCCTCTTTTTACCGGTGGTCCCATACGGGGCTGGGATTGGATCCCTCTGCAGCCGGCTAGGGGTGGCTCGGGGCAGGGCTAGGAAGGAGGGTGACTGGTGCCCTGGGGCAGCACCGGCTTCTCCCGCTGGGTAAGACGAAGTCCGCAATCCTCGCCTCCCTGTGCCGTCGTGAGGGCCAGGATCTAACGGGTCCTCAGAGGTGGGTAGTGTTTATTGTTCACATTATGTTACACATAATACTTCTGTGTTTGGGAAATGAGGTCTCAATTAGGTTTTGAACTGGGAGCTCCATAAAAGGAAAGTGCGTAAATCTTCTTGACTGGCTTGCCTTACTTTTGCAAACTGTAAACTTCATGTTCCTGCCAGAAAGACCGAGGAACTTTGATCTAGCAGATGAGCAAGGGCTGTGCGAGCGGGGGCCCGGGCTCCGAGGCTGGTGCCACTTCCTCCAGGGACGGGACAGCAGGTTCTGGGATGGGGCCTTCAGTGCGTCTGGACCACAGACAGCTCCGGGGTGGTTCCTGCGGAAGCTGCGTGGCCACCAGAGCCCAGGCCGGCCTGGCTGGAGAGGCCGGGGCGTCCGGGACGCAGCTGCAGGTCTGGGTGAGGGCAGGCAGGGCACCCCGGTTCCTTCCAGGACTGACCGAGCCGCTTGCGAGGCCTTCTGCCGAGGGCGGGTCACGGGGGCAGGGCTGACTGTCCCCCGAGGCGGCTGTCCGCCATGTTGGCATCTCTGGGACACCCTCCAGGCCGGTGCCTGTACTCACTCGGCCGCGGCAGCCTTTCTGGAGCCTGCTGCGCTGCCTTCCTTCCCAGTTCTTCTCGCCGGAGCCAGTGATCTTCCTACAGCGGCCCGCCTGCGCTCCTCCCGGCACAGCTGCCGGTGGCTCCTCCCTGCTTTCGCCATCACGCCTTTGGGAGTTGGGTCTGAGATTTCCAGCTCCTTCCCTGGAACCCTATACTCCGATTAAGGCAGAATGCTCGCTAATGTTTTCACACTGCACAGTCTGCTCCGATACCCCAGTTTTCTCTCTGCCTGGAAATGCCTCGGCCATTGGCGACTTGGTCAGTAATCAGTTCTGAGCCCCTTGCCTCCGCCGACTTGGCCATTCTCTCCTTTCCCACTTTCCATTGCTTTTAGTGGGCTGTCCACATGTGTTTGATTCCCAGGGTGAGCTTTCTTGCTGCAGGCACGGAGTCTGACCTAGCTCTCTGTCCTCTCTCCCGTGCCTGGCAGGCTAGGTGCCAACTGCATACAGACTGATCAGACATTCTCTTCTCTGTCCTCTTGTTCCAGGTCTGGAATGAGGTTTCACGGACCAAGGAACTGTGGAGGTAAGTGAAGGAAGAGCCAAACGTGGGCAGGAGGTGAGTGTTCTGAGCACTGTGCGTGTGGCTCTGCTGAGTAACAGGAAAGCTCGACCCGTGGCACCTGTCATCGGGAGACTAGCCCTGGGAGGCGCGCAGTACATCCTTTCCTTTGTGGTGTATTGAAACAGGAGAGATTTTCTTACGTGAACAGGAGATTGACCTGCATCAGGGCACCACACTCGGGCGGAGATGGATAGCAGGTGCGCATGGCCAGCCGATAGAAGGCAGATCAATAAACCGCTTTTATTTTTTTCATTTTGTTTTTATTTATTTTAAACATTATTATTATATTTTATTAAAAATTTTTTTAATGTTCATTTTTGATAGAGAGAGAGAGTGCAAGCAGGGGAGGGGCAGAGAGAGAGGGAGACAGAGAATTGAAGCAGGCTCCAGGCTCTGAGCTGTCAGCACAGAGCCCGACGTGGGGCTCGAACTCAGGAACCATGAGATCATGACCTGAGTCGAAGTTGGATGCTTAACCGACTGAGCCCCCCAGGTGCCCCCAAACCACTTTTATTTTAACTCATTTTTGGTGTAATAACATAGCTGTATATGAATGCATATGGTATTAGAATTTTTAAAAATTTAAAAAATTAAAGTTGAAAATAAAAAAACACCATAATCATTAAGTTTTTCTTTCTTATTTTTTTTTCCTTTGGAACTTGACTCCTTTTGTCCCAAGATAGGAGTGTCACATCTTCTGTCTCTTGAGGAACGTAAGACAGCAGCCTTGTCTGTCGACCAGGAGCTGTATTTAGTTTTAGCCTCTTATGACGGGAAACAGCTGCTCACACACAGTCTCCCAAACGTGGAGGGAATCTCTGCTTGATGGGTTTTGCTTTCAGGGCGATTGAGGTGCTTGAGGCGTCTGGGCGCCAGGCCTGCCGCTGCTTGTGCAGTGTTCTAGGGCGTCTGTTGCTTTTCGTTCGCTTTTTATTGCTAATAATATTTGTTAGAAAGATGATGCTAATCTCTTCAGTTAGTTTTGAAGAGAGCTTGTGTTGGATTCCATTCTTTATGTCTCCAGCTTGGGGAAGGTACTCGAGAGAGAACATTCAGTTCTGGAAATCGATTTCTCTGTAGGGAATGGCCCCGATTTTGTCTTCCCAAATGTGATTCTCAGGGACGCTGTGTCCGGAGAGGTAGATGGGTCGCCCTGGGTGGTGCATTCGTGCCGGTGCCCGCAGAGCGGGGCTCCCGTGTTTGATAGGTGGGAAGCCAGCCCTAACCCGCTCTGCTCTCGCCTCTGCCGGGAAGCCGGGAAGGCATCTGCGTGACCGGACTGAGTTCCTTCCCGCGGCTTGTCGCCTGAGCCCCGCACGCAGTCATGTGTCCCCTGTTGTGCCTGCCGGTCCCTCAGGGAGGTGGTTTGGCTTCTGCGGACTGAGTCACAAACTGGTTCCCGTTCATGACTGTTTCGTATTGTTTGGTGGTAAATTTTTTTGCATAAAGTTCTTCCTCAAGCTTGTATCCTTGAACTGTGCTCTTATAAAAACACTGGGTTCAGGGGCGCCTGGGGGGCTCAGTGACTAAGTGTCTGACTCTTGGTTTTGGCTCAGGCCATGATCTCACAGTTGGTGAATTCAAGCCCCACATCGGGCTCTGCACTGACAGCACGGAGTCGGCTTCGGATTCTCTCTCCCTGCCCCTCCCCTGCTCCTGGGTGTGTTCGCTCTCCCCCTCTCTCTCTCTCAAATAAACTTAAAAAACCCACAAAACAGAAAACGCTGTGCTTATGTTTCTGAGCTGGGACAGCAGCGTTTCAGGGGCGTTGTCATCTGTGCGCACGTGCAGGTCATTTCTGAGGCTGTGTCTTGTCATGAGTTCAGGCCCATTAGAAGTGCACACGGACACAGTGAATGAATGTAGTTAGCTGGTCATGTATTTTTAGTATGTATCATATAATTTTACTTTGTTTCTTCTATTTTTTAATTTTTTTTTAAGTTTATTTACTTTGAGAGTGAGAGAGAACAAGGCGGGGAGCTGGGGAGCGACAGAGAGGGAGGGAGGGAGTCCCCGGCAGGCCCCGTGCTGTCGGTGCCGTCCGAGTGGGGCTCCATCTCACGGACCATGAGATCATGACCGGAGCTGAACTCAAGAGCTGGCCCCTCAACCAGCTGAGCCTCCCAGGTGGCCCTGGATTGTGTAATATTAATTGGAAATGCTGCAAGTTCCTTTTTTAATGCCTCATGGCCTTCTACATTCTGCTGTTTCTTCAACACAGTAAGCATTAGATGTTGGTTAGAAATAAAATTGCAAATATTTGCTTTTGTTCAAGGTATATAATATCTGTTGTGTACAGTAGATTATCTTGTTATTAATTGCTATCTGAAAATTTTTGGTATCACAGTAATTTTTTTCACTTGCTGTATCACAGTTCAGAGACATATCACATACTTTATTCATCTTCATACTTAAACCTTTTTGATGATCTGCCTCTTTTTGTCAGATCACTTGTTTTTTCATTTCTTTTAAATATTGCTCGTAGGTGCTACTTAAGTTTTGAGTGTGTAATATGTGGAAATAGACTTAACTTCCACAAAGAAGTTCCTCTTTTTCTTAAGCCACATTATTTTCTTGGTCTAGGTTTTGTTTTCACACTCCTTAGATTGAGGTATGAGTGCAAGAAGTTTTCCTCTCTTCTTATTTCAACTCAGAGCCATCCACAGGAGGAGCCGAGGTCCGAGGTGACTCAGAAAAGAGGCGGTGAGGCGAGGGCTTGTTTTTGTGTCAATGGTGCAGTTTTATGCGGATCCAGACCCATTTGTCGGGTGGGAATTTGGGTTCAGCATAACCAGACCACCTGCCTTTTCTGGTTTTTATGTAAAAACTCATGAGTTTTAAGTGCCAGCAGCTAGTTCACTGGGCTAGTCCTGTGCAAGGTCCGTTCTGCCCACAGGCTGCCACTATGGTGCTTCTGATAGAGGGAGCAGAGTTCCGGCGGGCACAGTAAATCCGAGCGGAGCGCAGGCCCGGGACCCTCCTCCGTGTGTTGAGGCCCCTGGTGCCCAGCGCGGGCCTGCCAGGGAGGTGCTCGGCGAGCGGGGAGCCGCTGAGGCTGCGGGCTGTGAGCCATGTGTCCCACCTGGCCCTGTGCGCCCTGTGAGGTCGGAGTGCTGGGCTGGGGCCACACGAGGCCCCGTCTGCTCCGTGGACTGTGAGTGCTGGAAGCCTCTGCCCATGAGGCCTCCCAGCCCCCTCCCGGCCTGACGTCCGCCCCGTGCTCAGTTCCCTTAGCCCCGCGTGCCGCCCCCTGCTGACCCGCCTCATCCCCGCGGGCGGAGAGGGTCCCCAGCAGAAGCCGAGTCTCGCTTTGGAGCCCCCAGACCAGGATGGGGCTCCGCAGGTCTCTGCGGGCTGCTTGGGCTGACGCTTCGGTGCTAACCGTCTTCCGAGAGAGGTGCCGTCGAATTGACTGTAGTTGCCCAGATGCTCAGAATGCAGGCGCGTGGGAAGTGGTGGACTTGAAGTTTTTCTCCTCCATGAAGGCCATGAAGAAACTGACACAAAATGTCAAAGTCAACTTTTTCAGGACTCTGGAAATTTACAAGAGATTTGTAGTACTCTAGGAAGTATTTGTTCAAAAAAAAAATATTTGAATCTTAGAACTGCAAGTTTTCTTGCCTTCTTCCCACACGCCCTGCGGTTGTGTGTGAGCCTTGAATGTCAGCAGCTCACCATCACAGGGAGGCCAGGAGCCTGGCAGCTGCTGGAGGGAGAAGGAAGGGGGTGGATTTTCGTTCCTGGAAAATTGTCGTTATTTGACCGGTCTGGTATTTCTTGGAAGACCCCATGGGCAGACTATTTTTATTTGGTCTGACTTCGAGTTCACCCAGTGTGAAAAGCCCTTACTTTGGGCCCTTTGTCTAAATAATAACAGACAGTTGATGAACTTTGTGACTGTCAGAGCTGATGGACAGTGCTGAGCAAACAGGAGGCTGACCAAAAAGCTTAAAAGGAAAATCTGGGGACGTGATGTCTTTGGGGACTTGGGCTTTGGAAAGCTCTGACACATTCCTCAGAAGCCCAGGCACATGTAACGGGGCTGTGCACAAACTCAGGGAAGACCGAAGAAAGCTCTAAACTCACATGTCTGGCTAACCTGAGGCTCTGGGCCAGTAGGAAGTTAAGTCAAGTACCCTGCTGAGTGTTGAATGCATGTCCCACACGCGCATAAGCCATTTGGTGATGACAGGAGACTTGGCGCTTCTCTGCTTCTCGGTGCTTGGGGAACCCCTGGCCGGTCATTAGCGAGTACTCATTTAACTAGGCAGAGACTTGAGAGGCCTCAGGTAACAAAGAATGCATGCTCGTTCAGAAACATCACTAAACAAACAATAATGGTAAGGAGCTTAAACAACAAATCTAGGGGTGGGGGTCAGTTTTCCATAGTTCACATTATTTAAAATGTTCAGTTGTCAACAAAAGTTATGAATCCTGCAAAGAAGTAAGAAGGCATAGCTTATACACAGGAAAGCAAGCAACCACAGAAACAGTCTTCGAGGAAGCCAGGCCTCGGACCGCCTGCATGAAGACTTTCAGTCAGCCGTTTTCATTATGTTCAAAGAACTAGAAGAAACCACGTATGAAGAACTAAAAGGAAGTAGGACAATGTCTCATCCAAACAGAGAATATCACCGAAGACTAATTGTAAAAATAACTAAAGAGCAATTATAGAGTAGAAAAATATACTATTGACCTTTTTAATTATTTTTTTAAATGTTTTATTTATTTTTGAGACAGAGAGACCGAGTACGAGCAGGAGGGGGGCAGAGAGGGAGACACGGAATGCGAAGCAGGCTCCAGGCTCTGAGCTGTCAGCACAGAGCCCGACACAGGGCCCAAACTTGTGAACCGCAAGATTGTGACCTGAACCGAAGTTGGACACCTAACCAACTCAGCCATCCAGGCGCCCTGGCCTTTTTAATTTTAAAAACTCAGGATTTGAGCAGACAGAAAAGATAGAAACAGTGAATTTGAAGATAGTTCAGTGGAGATTCTCCAGTCTGAAGAATAGAATGAATATGAAGAAAGAAGAAAAGTCAACAATGCTTAAGACACCTTGAGGCGCCTGGGTGGCTCAGTTGGTTAAGCATCCGACTTTGGCTCAGGTCATGATCTCACGGGTTCGTGGGTTTGAGCCCTGCGTCAGGCTCTGTGCTGACAGCTCAGAGCTTGGAGCCTGCTTCGGATTCTGTCTCCCTCTGTCTCTGCCCCTCCCCTGCTCATTCTCTGTAACTCTCTGTCTCTCAAAAATAAATGAATGTTAAAAAACAATTAAAAAATTAAAAAACACAAAACCTGTGGGCCACCATCAAGCATGCCAACATTGCGTAGCAGGAGTCCCAGGAAGAGAGGAGAAAGGGAGAAGAAATAAAGTATTTAAAGAAATAAGGTCTGGAAACTTCCCAAATTTGATGAAAAATGTTAATTTGTACATGCAAAAGCTCAATTAGCTGCAAGTTGGATAAACTCAAAGAGTTCCACATCGAGAGGCCTTGGAGGGTCGCCTGGGTGGCTCGGTCAGTAGAGCATGGACTCTTTCTTGATCATGGACTGATGAGTTCAAGCCCCGTGTTGGGTGTACAGATTACTTTAAAAAATAAAACATTTAAAAAGACCCATTGTGCCAAACTTGAAAGCTGAAAACCTAGAATCTTGAAAGCAGCGGGAGAGAAGCAGCTCCTCATGTGGAAGGGACCCCATGAGATTACCGGTTGATTTCCTTGAAAAGGAGGAGCCCAGCAGGTCGTGGGAGGGCGAACTGAAGTGTTGAGTGCGTCTAGACAATGAAGGAGAAAAGGAGGACCTTCTCCAATTAGCAAAAGCTCAGAGGCTTTGATGCTATCTGCTTGTCCTATAAGAATCCCAAAGGGAATCTTTCATATTGAAATGAAAGGACATTAGGCAGGAAGTTGAATCCACATGAAGAAATAAACACTAGTGAGGTAACTATAGGCATAGAGAAAAGGCAGTATTAGTGTATTTCCTATTTGTAAGTCTGTTTTTCTCCTGTATTCTTTAAAAGATAATTGCATAAAACAATTATAAGTCTATTGATACATATTTAACTACATGTAGATGTAGTCGCACAGTTGAGGGGCAAGAAAAGGAGATATGAAAGAGCAAAGTTGTTGAATACTGTTGAAATTAATGAGATTTTGGGGCATGTGGTGGTGCAGTAGGGTAAGTGTCTGACTCTTGATTTCAGCTCAGTTCACGATCTCATGGCCTGTGGGTTCAAGCCTGGTGTCAGGCTCTCCACTGACCGCAGGAAGCCCACCTGCTTGGCATTCTCACTCTGCCTCTCTCTGCCCCTCCCCTTCTTGAAAAAAAAATTAAATTGATACTAATTAAAACTAGATTAATCCCCAAGGTAACCACTAAGAACTAAAAAAGTATGATAGAAGAAATGACAAGGGAGTTAAAATAGTAGAAGAGAAAATATTTAAGGGGCACCCGGGTGCCCCCGTTGGTTAAGTGTCTGACTTTTGATTTCAGCTCAGGAGGTAATATCACAGTTAATGAGATTGAGCCCTGCATCAGCCTTTGTGCTGAGTGTGGAGCCTGCTTGGGGTTCTGTCCCTCCCCTTTCCCACCTCCCTCACTTGCACCTGCGCACATGCTCGCTTGCTCTCTCTCTCAAAAAAATAAAGAAGAAAAATGTTTAACACAAAAGAAGGCAATAATAGCATAATAAGGGAGAAAATGCATCAAGTTTACAGAAATAAGTAGCTAAGTAACATGTAAATTGTGCCTTATCATTAATTATATTAAGTGTATTTAATGTGCATGCCAATAAAAAGAGGTTGTTGGAAGGGATAAATAATGCTCAACTTTATGCTGTCTGCAGCAGACCTACTTTAGGTTCAAGGACATTGAAATTAGAAGAATGGAAAGAGATACACCATGCCACAGTAACCCAGGGAGAGCATCAGACAAAATAGACTTTAAGACAAAAAGCATTACTAGAGACAAAGCCATTTCATGATAATAAGTCAATACATGAAGATCTAAAAATTATAAACACATATGCACCTAATAACAGCCATAAAATACATGAAGGACTGACAGAACTGAGAGGAGAAATAGGCAATTCAGTAAGAGCTGACGACTTCAAGAAATACTCTTGAATTACAGTTGCATGACCACAGCTGCATGGCCTTGGCCTTGGGTCAGGTGTTAAGGCTCCCTGTCCTGAACAGGGGACCAGGATCGACTTGGTAGGGGTGTCGGAAGACTGGCTGCATGCACAAGTGTCACTGACACCTGATGGTGGTGAGCACTTGCTCAGTGTCGCCTCCTTGTTTTCTCCATTTTTCAGCAGGGACGCTTGAGGTGCAGGTAGGCAGAGTGAGGTGTCTAAGCTACTAGATGGTGAAGCCGATCAGAGCTAGACCTGTCACTACTACAGTACTTTCTTCTGTCCGTCCAGCCTGCCATCATGGCTCTGTTTTCCAGGCATCTGTGTCTGAGACGCTGGTCGTCTTGCACAGCCTCCCAGATGACGGTGGGCACACAGACGTGGAAAGAGTACTACCTCTGCCGATCCGAGCTAGAGTTCCGAATGGAGCGTGGGCGGCCGGAAAAGGACTTCATCTGCAAAGCCATTGCCGGGCACACAGGTATCGGGGGGTGCAGTCCCGTGTGCTCTCCCGCTGCTCACTCCCCCGGTCAAGTGCCATGGGATTTGGTGTTCAGCCAGCGAGCAGGAAGGTGACACGTGATGAGTACATGCCCTGCTGCGTTCTGTGTTTGCACCGTGTCACTTGGTGCCTGCAGTAATCCTGTGCTGAAGGGACCATCACATTTATTTCAGAGTAGAAAGAAAGAAAGTTGTTTGTGGCTTCGTGGGTAGGGGGTGGGGAGTCCTGGGTGTGAGTCCTCGCTTCTTTCTGTCCACTGCTGACCCCTGCCGAGCACGCGTGTGCTCCTGAGAGTGACAGATGAGTGTCCTGCCTGCCCTTCCCCAGTCTGAGTGTCCGCATCCCGGGCGTCTGCGTGTGCACTCAAGGCCAGTCTGTGTTCTCTTCCAGCGGAGATAGACGGGCTGGCTTACATCTCATCCAACCTGTGCCGGTTTGATGGGCAGGCGAAGTCCACGGTGTGCACCGTGTCCTGGGACTGCACCCTCCGTGCCTGGGACATGCAGGAGGTGAGCCTGCGGGGGGCTCTTACCCTTCCACCAGCTCATTCAGCCCCCGCCCCGGGGACTTGCAGGTGGCGGGATGCCGTAGGACAGACGAGAACTCTGAGCTGCAGGAGACCGGTCACGCTCGGAACTCAGGTCGGACTGCAGATGGCGCCTGATCTGCCCTTGACTCCGCGCTGCCCGCCGCGGAGGGGCGGCCGCTGCCTCAGTGCTGATCCCTGACCTGCCGTGTCCACTTTGGAGCGAGCGCCCAGTCTGGGTGGTTTTGCCTGGAAAGCTGCCACTTTTAGTAATTTAGTGTGGAGCCCTGATAATACCGTTACTATTTTCACTCTTGGTTGTCACAGTTAGAAAGCTTCCTGGTCCATTTTCTCACTTTGTTCTCGCAGCAGGCAAGCAAAATGTGCATTATTATCATCCGGATTTTATAGGACATCAGTTAGAGACAGAGAGGGAAGGTGTCTCTGTGTCTTGAACCATGTGGCTCTCTGTAAATCTGTGGGTTCTGCGCATGAGACAGACCCAGCCTTCTATAAGGGACTTTTTCTTGGATAACCACACATTACCTCGCGGTTTTCCAGGTCCTTCTGCATTAGGTGAGGAGTCGGCTCGTGTCCCTGTTGGTCAGGTCTGCTGGAAGTGCCTGGTCCTGCTTATGGGAGCCTCGTGCACGGAGAGCAGAGGGCTCCTCGGACCCCCCCGTGAACAGGGCATCCTGACTCAGCAAACTGGCTGTGACCTGGCCTTCCTCATCAGTGTGCGAGGGAAGCAGACCACCGGGAGCTGTGGCTTTGCACCCCGTGCCAGCCATGGGGTCACTGCTCTGCCCAGACGTCACAGTCGGGTCTGGGAAGAGTGGCTGTGCACCACGTTTGGCCACACGGGGACGCTGGAGAGGCCATCCAAGGCCAGATCCGGAGGCCAGGGGGCTGGGGCAGGGTCTCGGCGGGGGAGGGGGTGCTGCTTGGGGGAACTTTGGGGATGGGCTCTGGTTAATGACAGTTTATTTTGCTTTTGAATCATGAAAGTAAAACACTGTGAGGTTTGGGGGCAGCAGGACGAGGAGATGCTTCCTTAGCGCCACCATTCTCCTTTCTCTTTCCGGCCTGTTCTTGGCAGCTCTTCCCAGAGGGGACCCCACTCATGTGCTGCATGGCTTTCGGTTCCCGGCAGCTGCAGGGTCACCGTGTTTATGTTAGACTCTGTTTCTCCGTCTGCATACCTCGGAGGACGCGTCTGCCTGCATTACAGAAACTTCTCCGGCTTCCAGTAGCCCATTCTTAGCCCCTGGTGCTCTTTTTTGTTTAAAGGGTCCAGAGTCATTTGTGTCCTTTCTCTCTTCTCTGTGGTCAGGTTTTTGGTTATTGTTGGTGGGTTCCTCTTTCTCGTGCTTGGTTTTCCTCCTCTGCACAAGTGTCCTGGGGTCCTTTCTAGGGAGGGCCCCACGTGAGCTGGTGCGGGGGCTGCCCGCCTCCCTGTGGCTTCTCTGAGGACAGCCTCGGCTGCAGACCCCTGGCCGTGTGGCTCCGGGTGGGGACCCAGGAGACCCAGCGCTGCCCAGACACAGGGGTCACAACTTGGAAGGGGCGGGGCGCCTGGGGGGCTCAGTCAGTTGAACGGCAGACTTCGGCTCAGGTCATGATCTTATGGTCTGTGAGTTCGAGCCCCGCGTCGGGCTCTGTGCTGACAGCTTGGAGCCTGGAGCTGCTTCGGAGTCTGTGTCTCCCTCTCTCTCTCTGCCCCTGCCGGCTTGTGCTCTCTCTTTCTCTTTCAAAAACAAACAAACAAACATTAAACAAAAATTTTTTTAAAAAGGGACAGCACTTTGGTGCAGGCTCTACTGACATGTTCTGGAAAGAGCCCTGTGGTCCCATTGCAGCCACTCAGCTCTGCCCACGCAATGCAGGAGCAGAAAGTGGACAGAGAGTGGCCGCGTTCTGGCGGAGCTCGAAGTGCAGCCGACGGTCAGGTGCACGTGTTTTCATGTGTCCTGAAGTATTCCTTTGATTTTTTTTTTTTTTATTCCGCACCAAAATGCAGATCTGGGCAGTGGGCTGAGCTGTTTTTCCCGCAGGAGTCTGTCCCAGAGCCCAGGGCGGTCTGTGCACACTCTGCCTAGACGCACAGCCTCCGTGCTCTTCACTAGCTAATCCCCCGTAGAAAACGACCCTTTTTCTTCCTGCGTCCATACAGGGTGACCTTCCTGTCCCCACATAATTATGTGTGGTGTTAGTATGATGATCATTGTGTACAAGCTGCTCACACCAAGCCATGAGGCCCACTAACGTTTTGCTTTTCTGGATTTGATAAATATTCCTAATCTGTGAGACCACATTCCTGACTGGTTATACTCGTGTCTGATCTGGCTGCCCGTCCGGTTGTAGCCACGGCCCCCGGAGAGTGCTGGGGTTTGAGTCGGTCTCTCTCTGGCACCAGGCTTGGTACTGCCAGCAGAGCCCCCTTCCTCCCGCGGCGGGCGTGTGGCCCGCGGTCCCATCCCCGACCTCCTCTTCCACTTGGAACCCGAGTCCCACGCCTGCATCGCCACCTCCGTGTTCCTCCGCACCCCTGCCGTCCCCTGTTCGCCGAGCCCCTGCTGGCGATGGTCGTCACCGCGTGCAAATCACCTGGGAGAGAAACCCGTAGGGGGGTCGGACCAACCGGCTGGAAAGATAGAGATCGCGGTGCAGTGCGCGTGTGGGAGCACAGGGTCGGGATGCCCGCCGGAGAGGAAGGCGGCCGCTCTGGGAGGCTGGGGGCGGGGCTTAGTGGACGGTCTCTGGTGCCCCCTTCAGGTACCCGCGGCCCACTGGCACTGACTCTTTCCCACCCATTCCAGTTGGTATAGTCCTGGGAGAGACCATGCCATCACCCGGCTTGGGCCTCCCCCGGGGCACGCCTCGGAAAAGGGGGTGTTCTGAGCAGGGCCGCCCAGACATGTGCTGTCAGCTGTTCACACCCGCAAGCCGAGTGGGCTCATCTGTCCGTCCGGGCTGCCTGAGCCCCAGGAGAGGAGTCCTCTCCACCAGCTGAGGTGGCCCAGGCCACGCTCCCTGGCCGGCCTTCCTCAGTGGGGCCAGGTGACAGCCCGCCGTCGTCCTGGTGGTGCCTCTCTGCCCCGGGGAACGCGCGCACCCATAGGTCAGCCCGCTCTCCAGCCCCCGGGTGGTGCTCCCTCCGCACCAGGGGCCCTGGGAGTGGTGGCATGAACACAAACAGTAAGTTGTTATGTTCCCTCCGTCGTTGCCCAGGGCACAGAGATCTGGTCGAGCCTTCCGCAGCCCGCTGCTCTGGTGAACGTGGTGGCCTTGCCTCGGCTGCAGCTGGCCGTCACCGTGGACAAGCGGGGCCTCATCAAGGTGTGGGGAGCGGAGGACGGACGGGAGCGGGCCTCCTTCTTCCTGCCTGTGTTGTCGTCTGCACTGCAGGCCTGCGACCATCCCGAAGGCCCCTTCCTGCTGGTGAGTGGCCGGCTCTCCAGCCGTCCCCCAGGCTCGTGGGCACTCTGGCCCCTGACCACTGTGACGGGGGCACCTGGAGCCGGGCGCTCGCTGTGGCAGACCAGGTGATGGTTCTGCTGCCCACACAGCCAGTCCTCCCGGCCCCCACCTGCCGGTCCCCAGGTGTCCGCCAGACCCAGCCACGGGCTGCCTGTGCCCCGGCGCTGCCCCCTGCCCTTGAACTCTCCTCCCTGCGGCTCCTCCTCTCTCCTGCATCCTCACCCTCCCTTCCCTTTGTTAAGTCCCAGCTACTGTCCAACTCAGGAGACGCTGAGGCATGTTTGACAAAACACAAGCATTTGCTCAGGACGCCAAAGGCTTCTGCTCCCAGGATGTCCACTTAGAGGTGACTCGGCCATCAGGAGGATTTGCCAGGAGAAACCAGGAAAGTGGGTTTACGGTGGCAGGTGGAGGACGCAGCTCTCAGCTGAGGTAGTGTCCCCATCTGTGGGGAAGGAGGGCCTGGAAAGGACGGGCAGGCTGGCGTCCCCGAGATCAGGAGGAGCAGACATCCTGGAGTGGCTTTACATGCGCACAGAACTCACTGGAAAGGGATTACACTTGGCAAACAAAACAAGGGATGCCTAGTGGAACAGATTTCTCAAAAGCACTCTGCAGTTGTTGAAGACTTTAGAATAGGTGTGCTCGGTGTCCCCAGATCAGTTTGGGAACCTGCTGCGCAGGTGGGGAGGCCGTGGGCTCGCTCTGGCGGGAGCGGCGGACCGTGCGAGGCCGGTTACTAGTCGCGAAGCGCCTGGAGAAGTTAGAGCCGCCCGGTAGGTGCGGAGAGCGGAGGGCTAGGCGCAGCGGCGGAGTCCGGCCCAGGTTCAGGAGATGCGGCGGGGACGAAGCGCAGAGCCCAGCACTGTGGCTGCTTGGCCCCGGGGACACCTCCCCCAGGGCAGCCGAGAGGCCACAGACCTTTGAGAGCTGAGGGGTCGAGTTGGGTGCGGGGCCTTCCCTCGCACTGGGGGGTTGTCTACCGCCCAAGAGGAGGGGGTAAGGTCAGCAGCGCCCGCCCTGGCTGCCCCAGCACCCCGCCCCTGGGAGGAGTTTGCGAAATCCTTCCCGGGCGAGGAGAAGGATTTCTGTTTGCAAGTTTGCAAGTGTAGCGTTCAGCACACGCTCAGCGCTAACGGGGCCGCAGGGGACAACCTAGGACAAGCCGCAGCGGCCAGGGGAGCCACGGGGCTTCAGACGCTGCGGTCCCTACACACCGAGACCCTGTGGCCGCTGTCCAGGGGGGTGGCTTCGAGCAGAGAGCTCAGAGCTATGAAAAGTGACGCATCGGATTTAGAAAAGAGCCAAGTACAAATTCCAGAACGGAAAGCTGGAGTACGAAGGTTTGCTCGGGGGGGGGGGGGGGGGGTGTCCTCTTTGGGTGGACCGTGGGGTCACTCCGGATGGGGGCCTGGGGGCCTCTGGCAACGTCCCGCCACTTGGGCGGCGACATGAATATTTGTGACGACAGGTCGAGCACTGTGTGTGCGTTTTCTGTGCACTTTTCTGTGTGTGTGTTTTCTGCATCAGTGAAAAGTGAAGAAGAGAGGTCACCTGGAGTAACGGGGATGTCGAGTGAGGTGAGTGGGAAGAGAGGGGAGGAGATGTGGACGGTGCTCCTCAGGCTTTGGTGGGTTGTGATCCGCCGCCATGTTGTTTAAATGCAGAGCCCAATTCAGTGAGTCCCTGGGAGGTGACGGAATCCTGACTTTGTAACAAGCTTCTTGGTAGTATTGGCATTGCCAGTCCGCGGATGACACTTTAAGTAGCAAGGCCATAAAGGACCCGTGACAAATTCTAGAATTTGGCGTCAGGAGCAGGTGAGGGAGTGTGCGGGCCAAAGGCAACATTTGAACAGGTAATGGCAGACGTTTTCCCAAAATAGACTAAGGACGTTAATCTCTGGAGTCAAGAAGGCCTGTACGCTCCGAGGGAGATAAACCAAAATAATCCTGCACGCGGCCCGGCAGAGGGAGCAGAGCGGAGATTGCCCAAGGACCAGGAAAGCAGCCAGGGAGCGTAGACGGCCTTCGGCATCTGACTTGTTAGCAGCGACCGTGGGACCTCAGCGACAGTAAAATAGTGCCTTGAAATAAGTAATTGCTGGCCAGGAATTCTGGACGAGAAAGTGTCCTTCAGGAATGAAGGGGAATAAAGGCGTTGGAGGTAAAAAGGAGAATCAGCAGCAGCCACACCACCAGTGAGACGGACTCGCTGGACGTGGAGCAGAAGGCAGACGCTCAGAGCCCGAGCCCCAGGGCGGCAGGACACGTGGACCAACAGCGCTGGGCAGACGGGGGCGTCCCGGGGCCCGACTGCGAGCGGCCGGGACCGTGTTGTGAGGGGTTTAAACTCTGTGCAGAGAAAAAGCATGTGACGTCGGCATTTACGTTGGGAGAAGGTGACGAGGCACCGAACGGCCCGAGATCCTTGACTGGCTGGACGGTTCATAGCCCGACGGGCAGGGACGCGTGTCAGGCAAGGCTGCATCCAGCAGCCTCTCCCGCCTCCTGGAGAGAAAGGAAGGCGCCAACGCAAAGGGTAGGATCGACCCTGACACCAAGTTTGGCTTGATTATCGAGCGTGCTGAAGCCTCATGAGCCCCCAGAGGGAATGAAGAGGGAATCTGTCATGTAACAAGGCTTTTGGGGACGGGGGCTCCCAGGAGGCTGGTCTGAACGGCTGGCGGCCAGGCGGGGAGGGGCGGGGGGCCCAGCATTCTGCGGTTTGAGTTCTGCACGGGGCTCTTGTCCGCCTGCCTGATGGGCATGGGGCGGGGGACGGGCAGGCCTGAAAGCGGTCAGCGGCCCAACATCAGAGATGGGAGCAGACCGCCACCCGCTGCCGTCCCGATGACCTCACTGTGACCCTGCCCTCAGGCCGATGGCTGAAGCGAGCAGACTTGGTGACCTTGAACCAGGACTTGGGGCAGCCGAGTGCCCCGGGAGGCCCGCTAAGGCTCGCTCAGGAGCCCGATGTTGTGTGTTTGGGAAGTGAGGCGAGCACCTTGGTGTGTCCGGGTCTCTGAAGGCGATGGGGGAGTCTGCATGTGCAGAGACGTGTGTGATGCCATTTCCGCCTTGGGGGGGCGGGGGTCCAGACTTCCTGGGTCTTCACCAAGAGGGAGGATTTTGGACAGGATGCTTTCTTTCTGGCCACGTGGCTGCAACACTGGCAGTGACCTGGGCGTGTAAACGTGCGCCTGCGCTGGTCCTTAGCTGAGGTTTCCCGGGCCAAGGTGACTGCCGGACGTTGGGTCCACCTCTGTCAGGGGTGTTCAGGGACGGGCCGCGGCGGTGGGCCCGCTGTGTGCGAAGGCAGCAGTGCTGCCTGTCCAGTGTGGTGTCCGGAGGGTGACCTCCTCCAGGGTCCTCGCACGTGGCAAGGGCCCGAGGACGGCTGGAGGCCCCTTCCTCACGGAGAGGGGCCGCCCAGCGTGGCCCAGGCCGCCTCGGTCCTCAGGAGGCTGTTTTCACGTCACCAGGGAGGCTTCTGCGGCTGGGCCACGCCCGCGGGTGCCGCCTCCGCATCCCAAGGCGTAATGCGTGCCTGGAGGTCAGGGGCTCAGGACCTCTGGGCACCAGCCAGACCGCAGGGCCCAGGTGCGGCCGGCAGCATCCGCTGGGTGGGGGGTTGTGTGGACAGCAGGCTTTGGCCAGAAGCACTTGTGTTCTTGGGGTTGCCCTGTAGGAGGAGGGGGCAGGATCAACTCCCTCCCGGGACCTGGCTCAGATCTGGATATTGCTACGTCTGTCATGCACCCCTCATTTCCTGTCTACCCAGAGCCTTAGAATGTGACCTTATTTGGAAATGGTGTCTAGGTAAGAATCTCAGGTAAAATCATCCTGGGTTCATGTTGGGCTGTCCATCCAACAAGTAGTGTCCTCATAAAGGGAGGAGGGGACACAGACACACAAAGAACGTCCTGTGCACACTGAGGTTGACAAGTCCAGGAAAGCCCTAGAATCTTCAGAGGGAAAGGGCCCTGCCAGCACCTTGATTTGGGGTTTCTGGCCTCTAAAACCATGAGAGAATTTAAGAAAATGTTTTTTAAGCCACCTGACTTGTTACTACGGCCCTGAGAAATTATTACAAGACCCTAAAATGGAGCATTTGGGGCCCTTGGCCGGCTCATTAGGGAGTGCGCACGACTCTTGATAATCAGGGGTGTAGGTTCAAGCCCCATATTGGGTGTGCAGATTGCTTAAAATCTTCAACAACAACCAAAAAAACAAAAAGACGGCACTTAAGGAAGTTTGGAATGAAAAGGATGGGAAAATGGCACGCATTGGAGGTGCTGACCCAAAGCAAGCAGATACACTATTGATGTCAGACCAGAAGCCGCCAAGGTAAAAGTCATGGCTGATATCAGGACACTTTGTAATAACAATTAGATCAGCCTCCCAGGAAGATACGGCAAAGCTAATTTTGGATACACCTCAAAATCGGCGTAAACATATATAGAACAAAATTTGTGGAATTCCAAGGAGAATGGTCAAATCCACAGGCATTATGAGAAGTTTGTTACACAGCTAAAGGGAAGTGATCTGGGTGGGCCCGTGAAATCCCACGAGTGCTTCGAAGGCAGAGAGTTTTCTCCGGCTGGACACAGACGTCAGAGGCTGGAGGCCTGGGGGCACTCACGTGAACCAGTCTGGCTGCCATGTTGTGGGGGGCCTGGGAGCCAGGAACGACCCCCCACCCCAACCAGGGAGTTCTGCCTGCAGCCCCAAGGGACTGAGCTGGTGAAACCTGGCACCTGCACCTGGCCTCAGCTTCGTGTGCCTTCTCTTAGCCACGGATTGTTGGAAGTGCTGCGTGTCGGTCATTTAGTTAAGTGGTATGTGTGCAAAG
Organism: Suricata suricatta; assembly: GCF_006229205.1. Classification (NCBI taxonomy): domain Eukaryota; kingdom Metazoa; phylum Chordata; class Mammalia; order Carnivora; family Herpestidae; genus Suricata; species Suricata suricatta. The sequence goes on from NC_043712.1 coordinate 88,585,591, forward strand.
TCAGCATTGAGGCTCATTTTTATTTACAAATGGATATTCAGAATTTGTAGGAAAGGCCATCTTTCTTTACTGAATTACTTTGGCACCTTTGTTTGTCAGAATGCCAACATCACGTGTGAATCGGTTTCCACTGCTCTGTGTGTGTGTCCTTGAGAAAGACACGGCTTCTTAGTAAAGTCGGTCATGATCTCTAGCTTGCTTGCTTTCTCTCTCTCTCTCTAATGTTTATTCAATTTCAGAGAGAGAGAGGGACAGAACATGAGCAGGGGAGGGGCAGAGAGAGAGGGAGACACAGAACTGGAAGCAGCTCCAGGCTCCGAGCTGTCAGCACGGAGCCCGACGCGGGGCTGTGAGGTCATGACTTGACTGACTGAGCCGCCCAGTCGCCCTATGTGGGCGGGCCTTAGTCTCTCCACAAAGTTTTATGGTTCTAAGTGAACAGAGTTTGCATGTATTTTATTAAAATTGTTTGTATTTCAGACTATTTTAAATGTTATTCTTTTAAAAATAATTTTCCAGTTCTTGCTGGAATATAGCATGTATAGAAGTATATGGAAATGTGTAAATAATTTATGAATGCATAGTTTTGTGTTTATAAAGAAATTGCTTTACATACTATAGGACACATAGAAACGATAACTATATAAATACACATGGGAATACATTTGGATTTTGTGTATTTACCTGGTATCTAGCAGCCTTGCTAAACTTATTTATTAATTTTAATAGTTTTTTGGTAGACTGTAGAACGTTTTCATGGGTAAAGATTCCTTAGGACACAGGAGCACCAACTGTATAAGAAAACATAGATAAATTGCACTTCAAGCTCAGAAATTTTGTTCTTTGGAAAGCATTGTTCAGCAAAAGAAAAGGCAAAACTGACGGGAGAAAAAATTTATAATAATGCAAACTTGTCTCAGGACTTTGTCCAGAATATATACAGAACTATTGTCAGTCGGTAGGAGAGAGCTCCACTTTGCAACTAGGCAGAAGATTTGAACATTTCACAACAGAATATAAACAGGAAGGCATTAGCACATGGGGAGAGAAACTACCGTCCTCAGAGCAGCTTAGACCCGTGCGGAGACCCAGCGCCCTGTTGGCCCGAAGAGCTAAACACCAACACGTGTTTACAAAGGTGCAGCACAACACTTTGGAGAATTGTTTGACAATTATTTTAATATTAAAAATGCTTACCATATTTCCAGTAGTTTATCTTTTAGGCATTTATCCATGAGATATGAAAATCTTTACACAAAAAAGACTTGTACACAAATGTTTGTAGGAGTTTTAGTAGTAATGGCCAAATTGAATGCACCCCAAGTGCTTATCAGCAGGTGCATGGACTTATAAAAATGGTATATGGGGCGCCTGGGTGGCTCAGTCGGTGAAGCGTCCAGCTTCGGCTCAGGTCGTGATCTCATGGTCGTGGGTTCGAGCCTTGCATCGGGCTCTGTGCTGATGACTCGGAGCCTGGAGCCTGCTTCGGATTCTGTGTCTCCCTCTCTGACCCTCCCCTGCTCGCGCTGTCTCTCTCTGTCTCTTAAAAATAAATAAAAAACAAAAATTTTAAAAAATGATATATGCGCACAGGGGACTGTTACTCGGCAAGGTTGTGGATCTGTGCAGCAACGTGGATGACCTCAGAAACGTGCCAAGCGGAAGGAGCCGGATACAACAGAGTACAGGCACGCTGTAGGGTCCCATTTCTGGGACAGTCCAGCCCCGAGAGATCTGGTGCACGCTGTCAGCAGACCGGCGGTCCTCAGGGGTAGAAGGGGTTGATACGGGACCAGACGCTCGTTGGATGATGGGATGTTGTGGAACTGGATTATGGTTGTGGTACCTCGTGAGTCTGCCTCCCCTCTTAGCTTTTCAAGGTTTCCTTAGCTGCTTTCATGTTTATTTTTCATATGAACTTTAGAATCAAATTCTCTATTTCCTGGAAAGAAAACGATGCTTTCATTGATACCAGATTCAGTTTAAATACCAACATGGAGAAAATGGACATCTTTATGATGCCAAGTTTGTCCAAGAATAAAGGATGTGTTTCCATTGGTTCAGGCCTGCTTTTTTGGTCTTCAGAAGTGATTTACATTTGTCCTCAGATTAGTTTAGCACATTTCTTGTTAATTTCGTTCCAAGGTAGTTTATTGTTTGTATCAGTTCTATTAATATGTGAGAGTATTTTCTGTCCTATTGTTTTCTAACTGGGTGGTGTTTGTTTAAATGAAGACTGTTTTTGTTCACTTTATATTCTATCATCTTACTGAATTCTACCTGCGTTTATATTCTAATTGATTCTCTTAATGGTTTGGGGTAAATATTTTATCATCCAAAGGTAGAGATACTTATTTTTCCAGGCCTTCAGCATCCAGCTTCCTTTTTTCTGATTGCTCTGGCTAATACTTCCTGCATGTTAATTCATTAGCGCTGGCACCAGTGACCGTTTCTCAGTGTCCTGACCGCAGTGGGCTAACCTGGAGAGCCACGCTCTGGGGGAGGGCAGGGTGGCTTCAGGAATGATGTTAGTGAAAAAGCCATCAAGGACTATTTCCCTGTTAGTTTGTTTTTTCTCAGAAACAGTCCATGAGTTTTATTAGATGTGCATATGCATGAAAGAGAGAAGCGGCAGTTTCTAGTTTGAAAACTTTCCGGATATTTACACCTTTTAGATAATAGAAATAACCATTACAAATGGTATGAAATAAAGTCTTTCAGAGTTAGTTTTTTTTTAACTGTATAAAAATGTGGGTGTTTTAAAAATAATTTATTGTCAAAAAAATAATTTATTGTCAAGTTGTCTCACATACAGTGTATAGAGTGTGCTCTTGGCTTTGGGGGTAGATTCCCATGATTCATCGCTTCCATACAACGCCCAGCGCTCATCCCAACGAGTGCCCCCTCCATGCCCATCACCTCTTTTCCCCCTCAACCCTCAGTTTGTTCTTTGTATTTAAGAGTCTCTTATGATTTGCCTCCTTCTCTGTAACTTATTTTTCTTTCCCTTCCTCTGTGGTCTTAAGTTTCCACATATGAGTGAAAACATGATATCCATCTTTACTGCCTGACTTTTTTCACTCAGCATGATACCCTTCAGGTCCATCTCCGTTGCTATAAATGGCAAGATTTCATTCTTTCTCATTGCCAAGTAGTATTCCATTGTATATATAAACCACATCTTCTTGATCCTTTTGTCAGTTGATGAAATTGGCCTCTTTCCATGATTTGGCTATTGTTGATAGCATTGCTATAAACATCGGGGTGCATGTGCCCCTATGAATCAGCACTCCTGTTTCCTTTGGGTAAATTCCTAGCATTGCTATTGCTGGGCTGTGGGGTAATTTTTAAATTTTTGAGGAAAATCTACACCGTTTTCCAGAATGTCTGCACCAGTTTGCATTCCTACCAACTATACAGTTAGTTTTTAAAAATCATGATAAGGTGTAGAATTGTGTAAAAGGCTTCAGCATGCAGATATAATTACAGGATTTTTCTTCTTATGTTTATTATGTTGATTTGTTAGAATTTTAAAGTATTAAATCATGTATTTCTTTTTTTTTAATTTTTTAATGTTTTATTTATTTTTGATACTGAGAGAGACAGAGCATGGGGGGGGTGGGAAGAGAAGGAGACACAGGACTGGAAGCAGGCTCCAGGCTCTGAGCAGGCTGTCAGCACAGAGCCTGACGCGGGGCTCGAACCCACGAACGTGAGATCTGACCTGAGCCGACGTCGGAGGCTTAACCGACTGAGCCACCAGGCGCCCCATGTATTTCTTTTTTAACTAAAAAAAAATTTTTTTTTTTTTTTTTTTTTTTTTTTTTTTGG
>NC_043712.1:88589521-88590553 GCF_006229205.1 Suricata suricatta
GGCTCAAGATAGGCTGGTCTGGAAAACAAAGGAGAAAGAGGCTCTTTTACAGAGGAAAGGGGGTGTGGGGGAGCGCCGCTCTTGTGAACTAACTATTGGAGTAACCTGGGAGCGGGAAGCTGCCGGCCTCTCATTGGCTGAGCTGCTGCTGACGGAGGCCCCTCCCTCCTGCCCGGGAGTCCCCCCCCCCCCCCCCCCCCGCGTCCTCCGGGAGCCCCCTCCCTCCTGCCGGGGGGCTGCAGTTGACACCCAGTGCTTGCATGAGCTCTCTCCCTGCCGGCCTCCTGACTCCGTTTTATCTTACAGTTTTTTTAAGTTCATATATATTTTGACAAGGAGCACGAGTGGAAGGGGCAGAGAGACCGGGAGAGGGAGGGAATCCCACGCAGGCGGGCCGAATGTGTCTGCACAGAGCCCTACACCGGGCTTGAACTCAGGAGCCTTAGATCATGACCCAGACTGAGACCAAGAGGCGATGCTCAGCCAGCCGAACAACCAGGCACCCTTGACTCCATTGTAAATGAGGTTTCCTTTTTGTTACTTTTCACGCGTGGGGAAGCATCTGTTGTTGCATTTCCTACTTTGGGCCCGAGTCCCCCCCCTTTTCTGGTATCAGGACCTCTTCGCACTTTCCAAGGACTTGTGTGTGCCTGTAAACCAGTCCCCTTCCATCCTGGTTAAACCTGTGCTGATTGAGCCTCTTGAATATTCAGCCATGTTTTCTTTTGTTCATCAATCTGATCGTCTTTTTATTCTAACAAAGTGAGTTAAGCCATTTACATTGAACAGCGTAACTTATGTGCCTGATTCAAACTTTTCTTTATGTCACTCTTATGGTGTGATGTGGCCTAACACTGGGCTTTTCTCTGAATGTGTTTTCCCATTTTTGCGTGTTTGTGGGTAGTAGTGACATCCTACATATTTTGTATTTTTGTTGGTTGGTCGCCTTTGTCTTACTACTTTGTCTCCATTTTCCCTGGTCCAGCCTGTGCGCCGTTTGCTGGCGTTAGTCCAGCCTGTGTGCCGTTTGGC
>NC_043712.1:88590653-88622369 GCF_006229205.1 Suricata suricatta
GCGTTAGTCCAGCCTGTGCGCCGTTTGGCCGCGTTAGTCCAGCCTGTGTGCTGTTTGCTGGCGTTAGTCCAGCCTGTGCGCTGTTTGGCAGCGTTAAGCGATGCGGCTTTCCTCCCACGGCAGTCAGGAAGCTTGTTTGATCCTTCGCACTTGTCTTCCCGTTTTGAAGATCCATTATTCCCACCTTTTTGAGAACATGCAACATTTACACACAGGTTTTCCTTGTCTCCTTTTCCTTTTTCTCTTAAATTCTTTGACCCCTAGCGTACTGCGCTTAGTAGCCACACCATCTCTGGTGACATTTTCCCTGTATCTTGTGATCTGGCGGGACCCATTCGATAGCAGATCCCGAAGGAAGTCTCGCGGACACATCCTTGGGGGTCTGACACTGCTTTTCTGGAGCCTGGAGAGCTGAAGGACGGCCTGGCTGGGCCCTAAATCCCTGGCTCATGCTCGTCTTGAAGTTTTGTGAACATATTATTTCACTGTGTACACGTCTCTTTAAAAGTCTACTCCCATTTTGGCTTTCCTTGTTAGATACTTGGACTTTTAAATCAAAGGCCCAAAGGATTTTTGAAACATTTAAAGTGTAGTAGTTTTGTTGTGAGGTGTCTGTGGTGAGTGTCTTGAGTTGAATTTTCCAGGAACGTAAGTAGCCTTTTTAAAAAAATTTTTTGTTTATTGAGACAGAAACAGAGCATGAGTGGGGGAGGGGCAGAGAGAGGGAGACACAGAATCTGAAGCAGCTCCAGGCCTGAGCTGTCAGCACAGAGCCTGACGCGGGGCTCGAACCCACAAATGCAAGATCATGATCTGAGCTGAAGTCGGATGCTTAACCGACTGAGCCACCCAGGCGCCCCTGTGGCCTTTCAATATATGGATTCAGGTTTTCTTTTATTTGCAGAAAGTTTCATTGTACGTGAGCTTTAAGTATTAGCCTGCTAATTGTTGGCTTTTCCTGCAGGAGTTTCACTTGCGTGTTTACTAGATCTTCTTTGCTCGTCTCCTTGGACACCTGCTCTTGGATGCGTCTTAGCTCTTTATCCCATCCTTGTTCTCTTGCCCATTTTCCTTCTTTTTAGTGTCCCTGTGGGTCCGGTAGAACGCATTCTCCCTTAGGCGTAGTGGTAATCTTTCTTAAGATAACTTTTTCTTCATGATCTTTCCTGAATTAATTTAACTCTTATCTCATGTCTTGGCTTTTTGTCCATTTTGGTCTGAGTGTTAAATTCCTGATCCAGGGTGTCCTTTAATGTCTGCACACGCTTACTTGGTCATGTCTGATTCGTGTCGAGGTGGGCTGCTGGTCTCCCGATTCCTGGTTGTTCTCTGGGGACTGGTTCTGTCAGCTCGAAAGTTTTGCTTCTCACTTTATTTCACTTCCCTCTAAAGACTTTGGAACATTGCCTGCCATTTTCTGTGCATCGTGAAGTTTTTGTGTTTTCTTGGCTGGTAGGAGCGGGAGTCTTTACGCGGGGTGGCCAGGGCGCGAGGTCCGGCGCGGCCCCGAGTGTAAGTGCCAGGGAAGCATGGCCTTTCCGAGCAGCAGGTGGAGGCTTCTCCTCAGATGGGGGGCATCGCAGCTGCTCTCTGCCGTCCCGTCCCTGAGATGCGGCCGGATCCACCCAGACCACACGCGGGGCCGGGCGCTGGAGGTCCTGCCCCGGCGGCCGGGAAGGGGCAGCGGAGGGTCCGCTCCGAAGGCTGACCTCCTGTTCGGAGGGTTCTGTTCCTGGTTGGGGGGAGGGGGCGCGGCCCGGTGGGGCGCAGTCGGGCGGCTGACCTCTGTCCTGCCTTGCAGGTGGCCTGTGCCGAGGGCTTCCTGTTCGTGCTCACGGTGCCCCAGCTGCAGCTGCGGTCCAGGACCCCCGTGTTCCCAGGAAGCCCCGCCAGACTCCTGTGCTCCCCCGGCTGCCAGTGGGTGTTCGCTTGGACCCAGAGCTCAGAACTGGGCCCGAAGGTCAGTGGTGGGCTATGTCCCTTGCTCCAGGGCCTGCCTTTGTGCCCGCAAGGTGGTGGGTGCTGTGCCCAGGCTAATGGGTGCATCTGGGAGGAGGGCTTCGGATGCAGGACCAAGCCCGCCGACAGTGCGGGGACCTCCAGCCAGGACGGTCCAGGGGCAGAGGACACGGCTGGAGCCAGGGGCTGGGACAGGGCGACAGAGGCGAGCCGGGGACGTGCGCTGGCCCAAACCTCCAGAGCCATCGACTGGGTTGTCCGGTCACACTGACCGAGCCAGGACTGGTGGGCAAGACGTTTCCAGCGAGACCGTCTGCACAGGCAAGCCTGTGAGACCGAGTGAGGCCGCTGGGTGCGGGTACATGGGACTCCCCGTGGTCTCGTCGGCGGGGACCATGCGGTGGCGTTTCCCCAGGTGTTCCACACGCGCTCCCTGCTGTGTCCCGAGGAAGACGAGCCTCCCGTCTCCGCCACTCTGCCCGCCTGTCTGACCTGCATAGCCTGCTGGGCCCCCGACGAGACGGCCAGGCTGATGGTGACGCACAGAAATGACAACGACCTGCAGCTGGTCGTCACCACCTACGAGCTCGGGGTGCAGCAGTCGCGGGAAGGAGCGGACGTCATGGGTAAGGGTCCCCGTGCGCCGCGGTGCTTCAGGCACAGACTTGTTGGGTTTGCTTTGGGCACTTCTCTTCCCTGTCGAGGAACAGGGCAGCCCAAGCCCAGCACGTCCTGTTGTCTGCGACTGTGCGTGCTGGCCGAGAGGCTGAGCCTTTGCTGTGGGCAGGGCCCTCTGTGGGGCCCTGGAGTCCAGACAGTAACACCAGCCACGTGGCCTCCCCTCTCCTCACTGTCTTGTCCCAACTCAGACAGATGCACCCTTCTCAGTCCTGAGTGTGCACAGTTTCTTCCCCAAGGAGCTCCCAGGCCAGCAGGAAAATAAGACCCACAGTCGTCTTCCATTTCTGCCTCCATACCCCCACACCACACATCACTGCCTGGCCTGCACTGTGGCCCTTAGCATTTTTCTTTTATGTTACGTTCATTTGTTTTCATATCCTTGTTTGACAATAAACTTTACTCTGAGCTTCCTAGCAGCCAAGGAAAAAAGGGAAACGGGATGTGTAATATAATCCCTTGTCTGATACAAGCAGGAATTATTCAAGAGAGGTTACTTTGTTTCTCCTGGTGCTCAACACCGTCAGTAAGTGACCCAATTAGTTGTTTTTAATAAGGAATACCACACAGTAGAAAAGATAGCCCTGTCCATGGGAGCTTTCGGCAGATGTACATGTCATGGTTCTGTGGCCGCCCTGCTGTGGATGGGGGAGTGCGGGGTCCCGTTCCTCAGAGGGTACCGTGCAGATGTTGTCACTTCCTTTTTTTTTTTTTATAATAGTTTATTGTCAAATTGGTTTCCATGTAACACCCAGTGCCTCTCCCCACAAGTGCCCCCCTCCATGACCATCACCCCCTGCCCCCTTCCCCTTCCGTTCGTTCTCAGTATTCAGTAGTCTCTCATGATTTGTGTCCCTTGCTCTCCCCAACTCTTTCCCCTTCCCCTCCCCATGGTCCTCTGTTAGGCTTCTCCTGTTAGACCTGTGAGTGCAAACACCCACATGCATATGGCCTCGAGTGCCCGTAAATAGGGTGTTGGCATGGGTGTTGGAGAGCTGGTGAACGGGAGGCTCTGGCGGGTAAATGCTTGGGTCAGGATTGAATGCACGTGTGACCACAAAGGTGCTGCTGTTTTCAGCGCCATGCGTGGCATTTTACGTGAGGCCCGTGTACTCCGGACCCCAGCTGCTGTCACAAAATGACAGTATGTGTGTTTTTATTTCAAAAAGTGCAACAGGTGGCGCATTTCCTCCTGCCCAACACCAGGATGCCTCCGCACCTCATGAAGGGCCACGGCTCTCAGGTGATCCTGCTGGTGTCCTGGTTGGAGCTGGCACTCTTCACCATCCACGGCGTGCAGCTGGCGGCCTTCCAGGACCACCAGAGGCCCATCGCATCCTTGTGGGTGGTGAGTGTGGGCCCCGCCCCCAGCCCGTGGCCCTGCCCCCAGCCCGCAGTCCTGCCCCCTCCCCCCCCAGCCCCTGGCACCTTTCTCACTTGGCTTTTCATTTGAAGGACCAGAACCTAGTCGTCACCGCTTCCTTCGACCTGTCCCTGCGAGTCTACGTGTGGAGTAAGGAAGAGAAGCTTCCGGCCCTCAAGAGCTGCTATTACCTGCTTGGGGGCTCCCACAGATGGGCCAGGTAACGGCTGCCTCCTCCCTTCACTTGACCTGCCAGCGGCATCTGTAAGGGGGCCATTGGAAAGGGTGTGACTGGGACTTGGGTCTTAGCCTGCGTCCCTCCACTCACTGTCTGGGGTCCCGAGGCAGGTCACTGCTCAGATGCTATTTCCTACTCTGCTTTAGAAAGAAAAAAAGCTGAGCATCATGTACATGATCTCCTGTGACGTTCAGAGCCACCACCTGCAGTGGGTGTTACCCACTTTTCCAGCTGAAACAGAGGCTCCGGGACGTGGCGCTCTTGCTCACAGCCCCGCGGGGACGCAGGTGTGCCCAGGCGGGCACACGGCCCTGCGGTCCGGCTGCCCGGGATTCCGAAGCCAGCTGCCTCCTGCGGGTGGCGGTGGAGTCAGCGCGGTGCGGTGGTGAGACTGCCGGCAGATGCAGCGTTGCTCTGGGTTCTACAATTAGTATTTTGGAATCACTTGGTTTCTTCTTAACACAGTGCGTTCTACAAAGTGGCGGGGCCGGCGGTCTCTCCCCGGGCTGCTGGTGGCGAGCTCTCGCTCAGCCATCGGGTACTAGACCGCCTGTGGCAAACATTTTACCTTCGTAAATGAAAAAATAATAAGCCCCAAACCAAATATTTTAAAAACTACAGATTTCTGTAGCAAACCTACTTCATTTCTGAGTTTTCAGTTAGTTGTCACTTGAAGATAATTATTAAAGCAAACTCCTAATTAACAAAGGAGAATATTTTTAGTAAACAGCTCAACTTTCTGATAAGATAAAGAATTAAGTAGAGATTCAACCTAAATCTTCTGACAAGTAGGTTTTAACCTTCTCTCTTAACTTTCTAAACAAACTGTAGTTAACAGCCTGATGCTCTCATTCTTATTTTTTTAAGTTTATTTATTTATTTTGAGAGAGAGAGAATGAATGAGCAGAGAGAGTCAGAGAGAGAGAGAGAGAGAGAGAGAGAGAGAGAGAGAGGGAGAGAGAGGGAGAGAGAGGGAGGACCCCAGCAGGCTCTGCACTGTCAGCACAGAGCCTGGGGCAGGACTCAGTCCCACGAACGGTGAGATCATGGCCTGAGCTGAAAGCAGGAGTTGGACGGTCAGCTGGCAGAGCCCCCCGCCCGGCCCGGCCCCTCCCCTTCGCCCCCTGCTCCTGATGCTCTCCTTCTGGGAAGGACTTGGCATCAGTTGCTTCTTCCCTAGAATTTCTCCTTAAATTCCTCTGAAGTTTGAGGCCACATTCACATCTGCAGGTGCTGTATTTTTGATAGTTAACGCCCCGGTGAAGTTGCCCCTTCAGGCCCCTGCCCTCTGGGCGGGGCCTCTCGGCCGTGCAGTGCTGAGTCTGCGAGTGACCAGAGGCCTTTGTGACAAGCCTCTGGGGTGGGGGCGGTCCCACTTGGAGGCCGCAGCCACTCGGACTGTGGGTGACGGCTTCCTCCTGTGGCAGCAAGAAAGCCTCCGTCTTCTGAGGGACACACAGCTCACACACTTGTCCTCATGGTCACTGGAAGGAGCTGGGCGGCGAGGCTGCCTGCCCGGGACCGTGCCTGCTTGTTGGCCTCGAATCCCTCTTCCCCTCTTTGTTCTGTGCGAATCTTTGGAGAGTTCTCTACATAGTTACTGAGGTTAGAGCGGCCTCTCACTGAAATAACATTGTTCTCACTTAGGCAAGTGGCACTTTCAGAAACTGCTTATTTACATATGTTTAAACACATGCCACACACGTTACACAACACCTCTGTTCACGCTGAGCGGGTAGCCGTCTTAGAGTCCGCTTTCCTGCACGTGTGTTACACACTGATTGCATGGATGTAGAATGGATCCATCCTTCCCTGAAATGACACCATTCCCAACATGACGAGTCAGTAGGACACTAACAAGTATCTTTTTAAAACTGTGTTTTAGGGGCATCTGGGCGTCTCAGTTGAGCATCTAACCTCAGCTCAGGTCACAATCTTCGTTTTGTGTGTTCGAGCCCCGTGTCGGGCTCTGAGCTGTCAGCAGAGCCTGGAGCCTGCTTCAGATTCTGTGTGTGTGTGTGTGTCTCTCTCTCTCTCTCTCGTTGCCCCTCTCCCACTTATGCTCTATTTCTGTCTCTCAAAAATAAATAAATGTTAAAAAATTTAAAAAATTAAAATAAAAAAAATGTGCTTTGCTCAGGACCCTACAGATTCCTCCAGAAATCCTAGTTGAGGGGTGATTTCTCTTGGGGAGCTTCATTCGACTACAGTAAACCCTGCTATCTTGTTTCATGCCGCTCCCCGTGAATTTTTCCCGCATCTTTTGAACGCTGTAAGACAGAACCAGGACGTGCTGAGAGTTTTCAGTTACCTAGGGTGTTACCATCTGTGAATATCTGTGGATTCTCCGAAGGAAACGGGAAACAGGGATGCGGGTTCACTACGCTTCCCAGCAGCCTAGCCGCGTGCTCCCAGCAGTCTACCCAAGAGAAATAGAACTTACGTCTACACCGAGGCTTCCACCCGAACGTCCTGAGCAGCTGTGCTGAGCACACCCCGGAAGCCCACCCGCTGGCCCACAGGTGGATCCAGTCGGGGTCTGACGCGGGCAGAGCGGGCACACCACACGCTGTGCTACACGGAGGGAGCCAGATGTGTGAGACCACGTCGTGTGCTTCCACTCCGTGGCCCTTCTGGAGAAGGAAGTCTGTAGAAACCGGGCAAACCCTGGCTGCCGGCCTGGTGTGGGCGGGATTCCCTGCAGACGCCACCCCAGACCCTGCAGCAGTGGAGGGCCAGGCTGGATGGTGGTGACGGCCGCACAGCTCGGCGCACTTACTAAAAATCACTGGAAGAAAAAAGACGGGAATTCTCTAGAGAGAGCAAGAAAGGAAACATGCTAGCGCGTTCGGCTTTTCTCGCCAACGAACTGAGGACGCCGCCGACGGAGCGCGGTGCCGCCTGCCCGGGCCCTGTGGCCGCGCCCGCGCTGCGGTTTTCTCGGGGTCTGGAGACTCCACCTCCCAGGCCTGACGGGAGTTCCTAAGTCAAGTAGGAACTGCTTAACTACTTAACAAGTACTCAGGTTGCTCCTTAGAGAAACTCAGCAAGTCAGTGTGGAATTCACTCTAAGCTAAGAGGTGTCTCATCAAAGCCGAAATGGCAGTGTTTTCAGAAGCAATCCAGAGCCAGAAACAGTTCCTGCGGGAAAACTCTGGCCCCTTCTGTGGGTCGGCTGCTTGGGTTCTCCCACCTGATCATTCTCTGCCATGCCTCAGAGTGTAGGCGGACAGAACATTGTGGAAAGCGATGGCCCCATTGGCTCCTGCATTTGTCTTTCTGGGAGACTGGTCAGGAATTTATGGGCTGATTCTCACTCCCAGGGAAATGACTCTGCCCGGCCAAGAGTGGATTAGGTACCAGTTCTCCTCTATCGGCAGAAGTTTCTAGACCAGCCGGAATCCTGCTTCAGGCAGCTACCGTCAGGAGGGCCCCGGGCTGGTGTTTGCCACTGAGCACGGGATCAGCTTGCTGTCTGTTAGAGTGAGCGCAGGGCTCGGCGCCCGTGGGGTGAGCTGGCCGGGGGCCGGCTGGCCGCTGTGCTCCGTCCTCCGTGTCGAGGCTTACCTACTTGACCGCGTGTCTCCCCCTCGAGCTGGCGTGCAGCCTGTCCCTTCCTTCCACGGCGGGTTCACCCACGTGGAAGCCGACAGCACGAGCATCGTCGGTGTGGAGGCCAGGAACGTGGGGACGAGTATTCTGAGGTGCTCTTGCTTCAGGGTGCGGCGGGGCTCAGGCGACTGCGTTGACTGAAGAGACTCTCCCTTCGGTGAAGGGCGTGTCTGCATACAAACTGCGTGAGGATTTATCAGCCTTGAGGCAGAATGAGCGGCTCTCAGTGCCTGTTCCGGGCCAGCGCTGCGCTGTGGGACGACTTTTTATTCCCCACGGGCCGGTGAGGCAGGCGTGATGTCTCCGGTTTCCAGACGAGGAACGGGGCCGGTCAGGGGAGAGCGGCCCAGGGCGCCCTGTTGTCCAGCGTCGGCGGCAGAGGGGGGTGGGCGCGAGGAGGCCCGAGGACGCGGTGCGGGGCTGTGCCCTGACGGCGTTGTGGGTCAGGCACGGGAGGAAGTAGGGAGCTGGTTCTCCCCATCCTGTCATGTGCTTCAGACACGCGTGAATCAATGGCTGTGAGGCACCACAGCGCCTCGCTGCAGGGACACCGGTCTCCTCATGCAGGCGGGGGCCCTGGCGTCGGTCTGCGGGGAAGCCCGGCTCCGGCGGCCATGGCCTTGGAGTTCTCAGCTGCAGCAGCAGGGCCACGACTAGCTAAGTGACACCAAGAGGGAAGTTAACGGGGAGGAAACGGCAGTGCACAGGTCAGTGGGGAGGCAGGGGGAGCAGGTGGGGAGCAGGTACGGAGCCCCGGGAAGCGGGGCCCTAGCCCGGCAGGGTGTGGCCTGCCGTCCCTGTTTGCCCCACCCGTCCACGCCGCTGCCCCTGCACTTGTGCTGCCACACCGTCCGGAAACGTCCCAGCTGCTCCAGGGGCAGGGGCCCCCGAGGCTAGGAGCACCAGGACGTGTGTGTTTTTCTGCCTTGGCCGCAAGCCCCCATCCCCTGGGCCGGGATGGGAGAGTCTGGCCCCTTGAGCCTCCAGAGAGCAGCTCCCAGTGAGGACTCGGCATTGAAAAGCTCTTCAGAACCAGGAACGGTTCTCGAGGAACAGACCACGAGGAGGAAAGCTCGCTGCCCCATCCCACCACTCGGGCGCCCCCGTCCCAGGGCGTGTGCCCTGTACCCAGCAGGAGACCTGTGTCCCGAGTACGCCCAGATGCGGTGGTTTACCTCCCCCTGTCCAAGATCTGAGGTTTAGTTGGGATAACTTTACATTCACAGAAATGTCGGCGGGAGCAGTGCAGCGGGTCCCTGTATTCTGCCCAGCCCCCCTCGCGTGAACACCTCACACAGTGTGTGCACTTGGAAACACAAAGTCTTTGTCGCTTGAAGTCAGAACTCTATTTGTCCCACCACAGTCCGAGCTGGTGTTCAGTGGTCCTCGTGCATCCTGCGTACAGCCATGGGGGAGGGGAGAGGAGGCGGAAAAAGTGCTGGGGGAAAAAAACACATGACACAGCAAGAAAGGAAGTAGCTGTTCAGAAGATGAAGGGGAGATTCAGGTAAGTTGAGACAGAGGAGTTTTTGCTGAAGACACAGGAAAGGGGTTGGAATGTCGGCAGAAGAGGGCGGTCTGATGAGGGAACGGCGAGGGTGCAGGTCCCCAAGAGGCGTGGACGTGTGGTCTGTTCTTCGGGAAGGCCGCCCGCCAGGGCCGGGTGTGTGCGGGCAGCAGCGCTGGACAGTGTCACACTGGGTGTGGTGGCCCTGCCCAAGGCCCGCTCTGTGGTACGGGAGGCTTGGGGGCAGAGTCACTGTGACAGGTGCGCGGGAGACTCTCGCAGAAGCCCTGTGTGTTGAGTCTGGCAGCTGGGTCCCTCAGGGAAAAGGCCGTGGTGCCAGGGCCTGGGGGAAACAGGAGTGTGCCACGCTCCCAGGCCCTCTAGATCCAAGCTCGGAGGCTTCTCTCCCCTCGAGGGCTGCAGCTCCTGGGGGAGCATGAGGGCCGTAGCGGCACCTCTGATTCCTGCCAGCAGCCAGATCGCAACCTTCCTCAGAGCTTTTGCCACTCCAGGTGCAGCCCAAGATGGTCTGTATTAAGTAGAGCTAGAAGATACTGAAAACTTTCCCCTAGTTCTTGGCCGCAGGTGAAGTTTTCTCAATTTCTACAATATTAATTGCTAACGATAATAGTTTGTTTTTAATGACCACCACCACAAACACACACAGTTACTCTTAAAATTGACTTTTATTTTTAAAAGTTTATTTTTATTTTGAGAGAGAGGAAGAGAGAGAGAATCCCAGGCAGGCTCCATGCTGTCACTGCAGAGCCCAACACAGGGCTTGAACACACAAACTGAGAAAATGACCTGAGCTGAAACCAAGAGTCAGATGCTTAATTGATTGAGCCACTCAGGCACCACTAAAATTCACGTTTCAATAATTGATGGGTTAAGTAGAAAATCTAAGTAGAAATTATAACAATAAGATATTCTTAACTGGGTAAAGGGAATATGAAAGAGCAAATATGAAAGCTAAAGAGACATCTGAAAGAAGTTAGGGAGAAAAGGGCCTTAACCTACAAGGATAGACATGTAAGGATAGTAGCAGACCTGTCCACTGAAACTTGGCAGGCCAGAAGGGAGTGGCAGGAAAGATTCCATGTGCTGAATAGGAAAAATATGCAGCCAAGAATCCTTTATCCAGCAGGGCTGTCATTCAGAATAGGAGAGTTAAAGGCTTTCCCAAACAAAAACTGAAGGAGTTTAAGACCACTGAACCAGCCCTGCCAGGGATCCTAAGGGGGGACTCTGTGAGTGGAATGCTACAAAGGCTACAAAGGACCAGAGACCTCACCACAAACATGAAACCCACAGAGAACACAATGACATTAAATCCTCATCTTTCAACAACAACTCTGAATGTAAATGGACTAAAGGCTCCAATTTAAAGACATAGGGTATCAGAATGGATTAAAAAAAAAAAGACCAATCTATATACTGTCTACAAGAGACTTCATTTTAGACCTGAAGACACCTTCAGATTGAAGTGAGTGGATGGAGATCCATCTGTCATGCTATTGGAGGTCAAAAGAATGCTGCAGTAGCCATACTTCTATTAGACGAACTAGATTTTAAACTAAAGACCATAACAAGAAATGAAGAAGGACATTATATCATATTTATGGTGTCTATCCATCAAGAAGAGCTAACAACTGTAAATGTTTATGCACCCAATCTGGAAGCACCCAAATACATAAATCAATCACAAACATATGTAATCTTATTGATAAGAATATGGTAATTGTAGGTGACTTTAATACTTCACTTACAGCAATGGAGAGATCTGCTAGGCAGAAAATCAGTAAGGAAATAATGGTCTTGAAGGACACACTGGACCAGATGGACTTGACAGATCTATTCAGAACTTTTCATCCAAGCACAGCCAAATATATATTCTTCTTGAGTGCGTATGGAACATTCTCCATGATAGATCACATACTGGGTCACAAAACAGCCCTCAATAGATATAAAAGAAATGATATCACACCATGCATATTCTTAACTGGATAAAGGGAATATGAAAGAGCTGTGAAACTTGAAGTCAACAACCATGAGAAAACATTTGGAAAGCCTCAATGCATGGAGGTTAAAGAACATCCTACAAGAGAATTAGTAGGTCAAGAAGGCAATTAAGGAAGAAATTGAAAAATATATGGAAGCAAATGAAAATGAGAACATGACAGTCCAAACCCTTTGGGGTGCAGTAAAAGCGGTCCTAAGAGGTAAAGAAATTGCAGTCCAGGCCTATCTCAAGAAACAAGAAAAATCCCAAATACAAACTCAGCTTCACACCTAAAGGAACTAGAAGAGCAGCAAAGAAAGCCCAAAGCTAGTAGGAGAAGAGAAACAAAAAAGATTGGGGTAGAAATAATAATCAAAAAACAACCACACTAGCATAACAGAGCAATTAATCTAAGAGCAGGGGTTTTTTTTTCTATAAGTAAACAAAATTTTGATAAACACCTAGCTAGACTTCTCAACAAGAAAAGGGAGATAATCCAAATAGATAAAATCGTGAATGAAAGAGGAGAGATCACAACCAACACCACAGAAACACAATTATTAGAGAATACTATGAAAAATTTTATGCCAACAAACTGGACAACCTGGAAGAAATGGACAAATTCCTAGACATCCACACACTACCAAAACTCAAACAGGAAGAAACAGAAAATTTAAACAGACCATAACCAGCAGGGAAATTAAATCAGTTATCAAATATCTCCCAACAAAGAAGAGTCCTGGGCCAGATGGCTTTCCAGGGGAATTCTACCAGACATTTTTTTCTCCTGTTTTTTATTTATTTTTGGGAGACAGAGACAGCACGAGCAGGGGAGGGTCAGAGAGAAAGGGACACACAGAATCTGAAATAGGCCCCAGGCTCTGAGCTGTCAGCACAGAGCCTGACGTGGGGCTCGAACCCACAAACCATGAGATCTTGACCTGAGCTGAAGCCGGACACCTAACCGACTGAGCCACCCAGGTGCCCCTCTACTAGACATTTAAAGCAAAGTAAATACATTCTTCTTAAGCTGTTCCAAAAAATAGAAACAGAAGGAAAGCTTCTGGACTCATTCTATGAAGCCAGCATTACCTTGATTCCCAAACCAGGGAAACCACTAAAAAGGATAATTACAGGCCAATACTCCTGATGGATACAAAAATTCTCAGCAAGATACCACCACATCAAATTCAACAGTATATTTAAAGAATTATTCACCATGATCAAGTGGCTTTCATTCTGGGCTGCAGGGCTGGTTCAATATTGCAAATCAATCAATGTGACCCATCACATTAATAGAAGAAAGGAAAAGAACCATATGATCCTGTCAGTAGATGCAGAAAAAGCATTTGACAGAATACAACATCCTTTCTTAATAAAAACCCTCAAGAAAATTGGGATGGAAGGAACACGCCTTAACATAATCAAAGCCATGTATGAAAGCCCACAGGCAATATCATCCTTAATGGGGAAAGAGTGGGCGCTCTCTCCCTGAGATCAGGAACAAATGGGGATGTCCACTATGTTGGTTAACATCGTGTTGGAAGTCCTCGCCTCCACAGCTAGTCAACAAAATGAAATGAAAGGCATCCAAATTGGCAAAGAAGTTAAACTTCAGCTTTTCAGATGATATGATACTCTACATGGAAAACCTGAATGACTCCACCGAAAACCTTCTAGCACTGATCCATGAATTCAGCAAAGTCATAGGCTGCAAAATCAATGTACAAAAATTGACTGCATTTCTATACAGCAATAATGAAGGGGCAGAAGAGAAATCAAGAAATTGATCCCATTTACAATTGCACCAGGAACCATAAAATACTTGTGAATAAACCTAACCAAAGTTGTAAAAGACATGTATGCTGAAAACATCAGAAAACTTATGAAAGAAACTGAAGAAGACACAAAGAAATGGAAAACCATTCCATGCTCATGGATTAGAAGAACAAATATTGTTAAAATGTCGATACTACCGAAAGCAGTCTGCACATTCAATGAAATCCCCATCAAAAGTGGCCCAGCGTTCTTCTCGGAGCTCAGACAGACCTAAAATTTGTTTGGAACCAAAATAGACCCCAAATGGTCCAGTAATGTTGAAAAAGAAAACCAAAGTGGGAGACATCACAATCCCAGACTTTAGCCTCTACTACAAAGCTCTAATCATCAAAACAGAATGGTATTGGCACAAAAACAGACACATAGACCAATGGAAGAGGATAGAGAACATAGAATTGGACCCGCAAGTGTATGGCCAACTAATCTTTGACAAAGCAGGAAAGAGTATTCAATGGAAAAAAGAGAGTCTCTTTAGCAAGTGGAGAACTGGACAGAAACATGCAGTAGAATGAAACTGGACTACTTTCTTGCACCATGCATAAAAATAAACTCAAAATGTGAGTCAAAACTAAATGTAAAACAGGAAACCATCAAAACCCCAGAGGAGAAATCAGGCAACAACTTCTTTGGCCTCAGCCACAGCAACTTCTTACTCAACACATCTATGAAGGGAAGGGAAATAAATGCAAACATGAACTTTTGGGAACTCATCAAGATAAAAAGCTTCTGCACAGCACAGAAACAACAAAACTAAAAGGCAGCTGATAGAATGGGAGAAGACATTTGCAAAATGATATATCAGATAAAGGGTTAGTATCCAAAATCTATAAAGAACTTCTCAAACTCAACACCTAAAAAAGAAATAATCCTGTGAAGAGATTGGTAGAAGACATGAATAGACACTTCTACAAGGACATCCAGATGCCAACAGACACATGCAAAGATGCTCAGCGTCACTCATCAGCAGGGAAATACAAATCAGAACCACACTGAGATCCCACCTCACACCTGTCAGAGTGGCTAAAATTAACTACTCAGGAAACAACAGAGGCTAGTGAAGGTGTGGAGAAATGGGAACCCTCTTGCACTGTTGGTGGTAGACAGTGTGGAGGTTACTCAAAAAATTAAGAATAGAATTACTCTATGACCCAGCAATAGCATTACTAGGAATTTATCTAAAGGATACAGGAGTGCTGATTCATAGGGGCATGACTACTCCAATGTTTATAACAGTGCTATCAACAACAGTCAAAGTATGGAAGGAGCCATCAACTGAAGAATGGATAAAGAAGATGTGATTTATATATACAATGGAATACTACTTGAGAATGAGAAAGAATGAAATCTTGCCATTTGCAACAATGTGGATGCAACTGGCAGGTATTATGCTAAGTGAAATAAATCAGTCAGAAAGAGACAGCTACCAGATGTTTTCACTCATTGGAATTTGAGAAACCTAACAGAAGACCATGGGGGAAGGGAAGGGTGAAAAATAGTTTCAAACAGAGAAGGAGGTAAAGTGTAAGAGACTTAAATAAAGAGAACAAACAGGGTTGAAGTGGGGCATGGGAGAGGGGAAGGTGGGGGTGATGGGCACTGGTTGGGATGAGCACTGGGTGTTATATGGAAGCAATGAATCATGGGAGTCTACTCCCGAAGCCAAGAGCACGCTTATACACTGTATGTTGGCTAACTTGACAATAAGTTAAATTAAAAAAAAAAAAAAGTATTTCCTTGGAGGTGCTAATTAATTGTAATACTTTTAAAAATTAAATTCTAAAAAAAATTGGAAATGGATATGTTTGTTGTAATTTCCAAACAGTGCCTTCTCCTTTAGAAACCTAAGAAAATAATTTGAATTAGCAAATCAGCATGGTTTGAAAATAGTATTTGAAATCAGTGTAACAATAATTAGAAAATAAGATAGGAAAAGTATCCCATTCACAGTAACACCTGCAACTATGATACTTGGAATAATCCCAAATGAAAAAAACTTTATGAAGAAAAAAACCCACAGCTTTCCTAATGAATAGAGAGAGAACCCATGGATAGAAGAATTACTACTTTTAAGAGATCATATAGTGAAAGCAATACTGATAAAATTACTGCCATTTTTTAAATGGAAAGTAAAACAATGATTATCTGATACATACGTATCTGTAAAAGTGCAAGAGTAGTTACGACAATCTTGTAGAAACAAAAGGGCAGGAAGGCTGGACCTGTCCTGTGAATCATGAAGACAAAACCCAACTTCACCATTGAGACCAGCAGCATGAGTGCATGAATAGACCACAGGGGGTCAAGAAACCGACTCTGTATATTTAGAAACGATATACAATATGGGTGACATTTCAGATCAACAAGGAGAAATGACTTCAGTGAGTGATCTAGGGAGGACTGGCCGTCCGAATGGAAGAAACTCAGATCCCTTCCTTACACTGTGCACAAAAATACGTTTTTTATGTGTAAAGGATCTAAACATGTTTTTAAGTTATAGGGGAAAAAAACTAGAAAAAGGGAGGCTTTTAAAGCAGAATTAAATACAAAAGCAAAACCTATAGCAAAATAATTAGTCTACATAAAAATGTTAATCTTTCGTACAAGTGACACCAAAATTAGGGCATGCTGTTGATAGCAACCCCTAAGTTGAGCTAAGAGGAGACATAATTTGCAGAAGAAACCAAATCCTAAAGTACAGGATAAAAGGCTCAAAACCACTAGTAATCACAGCAAAATAAAACAGTAATGACCTTTCACTTTGCACTATTAGGCCGAAAAGCAAGTAAGCTGGGTGCTGAGCGTTTGCAGATGTGCAGGGACACGGGACAGGGATGGAGGCTGCTCACCCGCCTTCGGCCACCCACGGTATGTGCTCCCAGCAGTGCCGGGTCAGGGTGACAGTGTCTCAACCCCCCGCCCCCCCCAGTTCTGATCAGACAACACCGTATTCTCCGTCATTGCCCGCACGTGGCAGGAGGGGCAGGCTTCGATGCCAATCTCCTTTGCTCTGAGGGCAGCTTTTGGAGGTCCCAGCTCAGCGTAAGGCCGACGCCTGGGCCCCTCAGTATGCACCATCCAGCCCCTAGGTGGCTGACGGAGAGCTGGCTCCAAATGCCGGGCAGTCTGTGCCTCAGTCACTTCAGAATGGGCAGCCCGTGCACGTGGGCTGCCGATTACAGGAGTGAGGGGACTGGAGAAGGCGTCCAAGCCTCGTGGCCCAGCTCGGCCCAGCCTTTGCACCACTCCCATTGCGAACCTCTTTCCTGCACATCGTGGGACCTGCCGTCCCCGAGGCTCCCTCCACCGAGAACAGAGGCGTTCTTCCTCTTTGCAAGTGTGATCGGAGTGTCCAGGTTGATGATGTTCTGGTCTGCACGCCGGTGGCAGGTGCACCAGTGAAATCAGCTAGAGCCCTTCTGGACTCCCTTTCCTCTGAGCCGCACTTCAGGCGAGCTGAGTTGCTTGTTCGGTGCGGTGACCCAGACTTCATCCCCAAGGTGATGTGGAGGTTTTCCTTGCTCACTGGAAGTCACTGCTCAGCAGGACAATTAAGATACCCAGGTATTTATCTAGGCTGTAGACACTTCACTCTACTTGATTCTCTACTAGTGACCGTAGTCTCCGATGTTTGTCAGCTACGATCCCGATCATCCGAGCCAATCCTTTCTTTACCTTTGGGCCCCTGGCCAAGAAAAGAATAGTCACGTGGTAGTCACAGCTTCCACTTAAGAGGAATGCTTGCAGTGACCCTGAAGGAATGGTCTCCACTCGTATCTCCAGGAGCCAGGGCCTAGAATCCCCAAGAGCCCAAGGTTGCATGAATGGGGAACCAAACAATATTCAGGGTTGCTGTCTTTCAAAAGGGGCTAATCCTGTCCCTGCTGGTTCTCAGACTCGTGTTCTAGCAGTAGCGGCACTACTGGTCTTTGGTCATTATTGGGTCAGAACGTGTGCAACGTCCTGGGTCGGAAGACGGTATCGAAGCCGCATCAAGTGTTGACTCTCGCCAGCACCGCGGAACTATCGGTAGGGCATCCCACCATCAGATGAGGCCGGTTACTCTGGACGGTGGGTCCGGTTCAGGATCAATGCAGTCCACAGTCACGAGCTCATGGTTACACCTCCTTGGTGTAAAATGGGTTCTTGGTCCGGAGGCAGGACTGTGGGATTCCACAGGTGAGGTGTTCTGCAGCTGTCTGCAGTGTGCTGGCACGACCACGAGCAGGCGTCACAAGAACAAAGTACGGCCACATGAGTAATGGTGCCAAGTCGATGGCATCAGCCTGTTGTCCCCAGGATGGGCCTTTGGCCGACGGTGGCAACTATGTCAGTCTTGGTATGGCAAGCCCTTGCCTGTGGCCCATGCTTAGCTGTCATTGCTAACACTGTTCACAGGCCTTTGCCCAAGGACTGGGTTGTCAACATCGTCTGGCACGGCAGCCAGAGGACGGTCACCCTGTCACCAGCAGTGCGGAGAGCCTTCTCTGCAGTGTGCGGTCTCTGGCGGGCTTTCCGGTGAGACACAGAGACCTCATGCTGTCCGCCCTCCTATGCGCCTCTTAGACCTCCAGACTGACCCTCCCAGGCCCCTGACCCACAAGCCAGCTGCCACTCCAGAAGTCCGTGTATCCCGGCACCTCTGGGCATCTTCTTCCATGCGAATGAATGGCTAACGGAGCCACCCCCAGCTCGGCTCACCTGAAGGACTTCCCTGCGTGGTGTCTTTCGGGGTGTCCCACCTGGTGTCCTGAGGAGGCAGGGTGCGGCCGCAGACCATTCAGCCGACGCCCACGTGAGGAGCCGGCCCAGCTGAGTCACTCGGAGTCCTTTCCTCATGCTGGTTGGTCATGGGAAGCCCCAGGAAGCGGGTGCTGGCTGGGGGAGAGGCGGCCCAGGAGGGGCCTAGGCCACCTGTGCCTGTGACGCACCTGGGCCTCGGCCCGGCTTTAGCGCAGTCCCACATGGGCCACTACCAACCGCCACACACCAGATTCTGGGATGGTGGATCATATCGCGGGAAACTCAGACCGCTCGTCGCTTTGCGCTGCAGCGGGGTGGCCGGCACTACCAGGCCCTGCGAGCTGCCCCTCAAAGGACCGATGCGGAGCTTTCCAGGCTCCACACCACGTCCTTAGCGACCAGAGATCTCGAAAGCAACTTCCTGCCTGCTGAGTTGTAGGGTCAAGAAGGAGGGCAGCTTGTGCCCAAGTTGGGATCCGCTCTGGGCCCCTGAGAATGTGGCAGCCTCTGGGGTTACCCAATAAACTTTGGCACTTGTTTCCTCCAAATTCAAATTCCAAAGAGCCTCCCAATGTGCTGTTTCCGTGGAGTGGGGAGAGATTTCAAGTGCGGCAGCTCGCCCTTCACCTGTGCCGAAGCATCCTGACGTCACGTCGACCTTCCCGGCGCGTGGAAACAGCTTCGGCTCCTTTGAAAAATGGCTGCAGGGACATTTACAGCTCGTGTGGGCTTATAGGGGTTTTGTTACTAACAGGGCACGGACCTTCCACTTTGTGCGCCGGGCCCTTGGTGTGGGGTCCTGATTTCCCGCTGACGTGAACACAGCCGGCTCATCACTGGTTTGTGTGCGCACATAACCAGCGCGGGGAGAACTGTGAGGGCCCGCCGCGCACCCCTGCGGGTCGGACCCCGACTCTGCCTGGCCCTGGGCCGCGGCGATGCCTTCAGGTATTTGTGTGTACGAAAAATCATGAATCAAACATGAGTGCCAGGTCAGTAAGTGATTTCTCCACTCCTAAATTCGACATTCCCTTATCTAATACCAGGGTCCACTTTTACACAGACTCCCCAGGCCCTAGGCAGCTCCTGTAATACTCTTTGTTATGTCGGCCTTTTATCCCTCAAAGGAGTGCTTTTTATTTCTCTCCGTAGGCGGTGCTGGGACTTGACTTTGGATATCAACCTAGAGGCAATGAGGAGTTGGTGGCTGTGAGGGGCACGTGGGTCCTGAGAAGGACAGACATCATCTAAGACGGTCCCCTCGGGTGAGGCTAATGTGGACAAGGCTGTTTCTGCAGTCAGGCCGTGTTCAGGGAAATGAAGGGGATGAATATCCAATCAGATTGTGCACCCCGATGTCCCAAGCCCACGTATTAGCGTACTAGTCGTCCTGCATCCGGATTTTCACATAAAACCTGCGGAGGCATTCCACCCGGCGGTGACAGAAGGTAAGGTTCTCTGGCTTTCAGAGATTTTCTTAAGTTGGAGGATGGCTGTCATTTACTTTTTGTAAGCTGTCATGGTATCGAATGTCATCCAGTACTAGAAGGGAAGCTGATTCAAGCGGGTCACTGATCAAGAGAAAGCAGCAGGCGTTCCTGAGAATCTGCAGAGGCGCACAGTTTCCTTCCCAAGCGGACATCAAGCCACAAGTACAGACGCGGCTTTCTCTGCAGGTACACAGAGCGTCTACCAAAAAAGGATATTCACTGGGGATAAGTCAAGTCTCGGCAGATATTAAAGAATTAATACTATTCAAAGTATATTCCCTGACCATAATAAACTTATTTTAGAAATAAATGACAAAAATATAATCTGGAATTTCCATGTTTTGAAATTTTTACTACAAAATAACCACATGTCAAAGAATACATTGAAAGAGAAACTTAATTCCTTTTGAACAAATGAAGAAAAAGTACTATGAATCACAGCTTGCAAAATGTAGCCAACCCAGGATGAGGTGGAATTTTATAGCCATAAGGGCCTATCTTCAGAAAGAAAAAAATGCTAAAAATTAATGCGTCTCCAATCCGTCTTAAAATGTTAGAAAAAATAATGGAAAACAAAAATGGAAATGAAAAGGTAAAAACAATGAGTTCATAAAGAAAATGCATAATAAAAAGGAATAACAAAAGTCAACATTTAGCTCTTCGACACAATTAATAAGATTGACAACATTTTATGAAGACTGAGGAACAGAAAGAAAGCACAAGAAGCCAACGGTGGGGCGTGAAAGAGGACATTACTAAGGAGAGTGTGGAGGAAATCATGAATAATGATACGCCAGCAGATTCTTAATTTGGACGACATGGCTGAATCCTAGAAAAGTACTGCCCCACTAGAAGGAATAGGAAAGGTGAATAGTCCTATATTCATTTAAAAAAGAATTGAACAAAGTTGAGAGTTTCCTCAGAAATTAACAGAGGAGACCTGTGGATGACAAATGAGCACGTGGAAAATGTCCAGGATCGTTCGTTACTGTGGAATGCAAATTAGAGTCACAGCTACTGGCATAGGTAAAATTTTAAAGGAAAAAGTAAAAAATAAATGTTGGCCAGGATGTGGAGCAGCTGCAGGGCAGACGAACCGGTTTACCCCCTTTGGAAAACAGTTTAACAATTTGTTATCAAGTTACACATGCGCTTAACAGACCATCAGTCCGTCCCATTTCTATATTTTTACCTAAGTAAAAAAATCCATGTGTACCGTAAGAAAGAGTCTAACATTTTTTTGATCTTTTCTGACAGTTTTTAAGCCGAACGCCTCTCCCTTCCCCTTCTGCCCACTTTCCGGGAAGCTGATAATACTCAGCACAGGTGCTCACTGCTTTGGGGAAGATCTGAGGCTCAAACCGCACAAATCCCTGCCCATGCTCTGGAACCTTCCTTCAGCTCCACTCCCGTGAAACTCCAAGCCACTCTCCTTTCCTTGACCTTCTAAGCCCTTTTTGGGGCCTGCTTGGCAGCCATTCTGCTTCCCTGATGTAAGAAGTCTTTTCTTAGTTCGGGCGCCCGGGCGGCTCAGTCAGTTAAGCCTCCGACTTCGGCTCAGGTCATGATCTCACAGTTGGTGAGTTCGAGCCCCACATCCGGCTCTGCTGACAGCTCGGAGGCTGGGGCCTGCTTCAGGTTCTGTGTCTCCCTCTCGCTCTGCTTCTCCCCTGCTTGTGTTCTTTGTCTCTCAAAAGTAAATAAATAAACATTAAAACAATATTTTTAAAGAATTCTTTTCTTAATTTGCTCTAGCATCATCAGTCTGGGCATCCAAACCGAACTTGGCAAGTCTGCGTCTGCAAGGCGGCTGCCATATGCGTGCAGAGGCTGGTGGGAGCGCCCCGCACGCAGCCGGTCCGGGAGCCCGATGTGCGCCAGCCGGTGAGTGGTCAACGGCAGCCCGGCCGTAACACGGCGAGATGCCACTCGGCGGTGCAAAGGAACACAGTCCTGATACACACACAGGCATGGAGGAATCTTAAAAGTGTTGTGCGAGGTGAAAGAAGCCAGTCACAAAGGCTATGTTCTCGGCGGTTCCACTTTCAGTCCTGTAGGAACAGGAGCCACAGCAGCAGTTTCCGGGGCCTGGGTGCAGGGGGCGGTGATGGAAAACAACGGGGCAGGAAAAGGGTTTTCGTCGCTGTTCATGGTCTACATCTTGTGGCGGCACATGGGGTGCACACTGGTCAAGTTCAGCGAGCTGTACATAAATCTGACTTAAGAAGATTTCCTAAAAAGGAAGCTCTAGGCTTCACTGGTGAGTTCTGCTAAATATTTAGTGAAAAAGTAATTCTAAATCGCGTACAGCTCCCTGAGACTGGCAAGAAGTGAACACTCCCAGCACGTCACAAGACTAGCGTAACTTGATGATGCCGCCTGACAAAGAGGCCATTACAGGCCAGCGCCAATTACAGACGTGGGCACAGAAGGACGGAATCAAGTGTCAGCAAAACAAATCTAGTGACGCGCTTCTAAACCAGACAATGTGCCCCAGTCAAGGTAGGTTGCAACTCACCACATCAACAGATTAAATAAGGACAAAAATGACGTTACACCTCGGAAGATGCAAATTATTTAGTAGAACTTAAAATTTATGTCAATAAAAAATTAGCAAACAAGGAATAAAAGGTAACTTACATCGAGAAGCGTGTCTATATTAAACCTACCACAAAGCATCCTTACTGGTACATTGAAATCTTTCTATTTATAAGCAGGAACAAAATAGTCCACTTCTGTTTAACATTTTTATTGGAGAACGGAGCCTGAGCAGGAAAGTACGTAAAGATAAAGTATGTATAGTGATGGAAAAGGATGAAATCAGAGACTATCCTTTTTGGAAATAAGATAATATATGCAGCAAATCCCAAATAGTCTTCAGGTCAACTATTAGCACCACTAAGATACTTTGACAATTTTTAACAAAATGAATAAATAAAAATATAGTGTTCTTCTACATGCCAGTTATTTACAAAATAAAAGATACTAATTACAATACTAATTACAATTTAATTACAATGAAACTTTTTATAGTTTATTACCAAGTTGGTTTCCATTTAACACCCTTTGCTCTTCCCCACAAGTGCCCCCCTCCATGACCACCCCCCTCTCCTTTCCTTCTCCCCCTTCAGCCTTCAGTTCATTTTCAGTATTCAAGAGTCTCTCCTGATTTGCGTCCCTCAGTCTCCCCATCTGTTTTTCCCCCTTCCCCTGCCCATGGTCCTCTGTTAAGTTTCTCCTGTTCCACATATGAATGAAAACATATGGTATCTGTCCTTCTCTGCCTGACTTACTTCGCTTCGGATGACACCCTCCAGGTCCATGCATGTTGCCACGAACGGCCAGATTTCATTCTTTCTCATTGCCATGTAGTATTTCATTGTATATGTAAACCACATCTTTTTTAAAAATTTTTAAAAAAATTTACTATTGAGACAGAGAGAAACAGCATGAGCGGGGGAGGGTCAAAGAGAGAGGGAGACACAGAATCCGAAGCAGGCTCCTGGCTCTGAACTGTCAGCACAGAGCCCGATGCGGGGCTCGAACCCACGAACTGTGAGATCATGACCTGAGCGGAAGTCTGCCGCTTAACCATCTGAGCCACCCAGGTGCCCCTAAACCACATCTTCTTGACCCATTTGTACACTGCCTTTGCCATTACATTGGAATACACTCTTTCTGCCATTATTATCCCTGGAAATTCTTCAAGAACTTCTATTCTTTCTCAGGTTTAGCTGTGCATACTTTGTTTTCATAATTTTATGTGGGCAGGAAAGTCACTTTTCTTCCTGTCATGAAATTTACCCAGCACACATCCATGTGATTTCTTTTTTTTTTTTAATGTTTTAATTATTTTTGAGATAGAGCATGAGTCGGGGAGAGGCAGAGAGAGAGGGAGACACAGAATTGGAAGCAGGCTCCAGGCTCTGAGCTGTCAGCACAGAGCCTGACACGGGGCTTGAACCCATGAATGTCAGATCATGACCTGAGCCGAAGTCGGAGGCTTAACCAACTGAGCCCCCCAGGTGCCCCCGTGAGATTTTTTTTCAAAGAAAACTAACAATACACATCTTCCCTTTTTCCCCAGATGCTCCTGAACCATGCCCGGTCCATTTAGAAGGAGGATTAGTAACTGACGAAGAAGTAACAATGATGCCAGCTGTTCTCCTGGCTAAACTTGAGAGAAAAAAAATAAAGGAATGAAGGACAGGGGAGGTAAGATTGTATTTTTGTACGTTATTTCCATAGTACTGGTCTCAGTATTAAATACACTTGGAATTAAAGCATTATATTCCTTCTAGAAGGGATTATACTGTCCTCGTGAATGTTTTATTGTGCCTTTAGTATTAATTTTTTAAGTATTTATTTATTGGGAGCATGGGGTGGGGAAGGGGTAGAGAGGGAGACAGAGTGTGAAGCAGCTCCAGGCTCTGAGCGGTCAGCATAGAGCCCAATGCAGGGCTCGAACTCATGAATTGTGAGACCATGACCTGGGGTAAAGTTGGACACTCACTGACTGAGACACCCAGATGGCCCTTTATTGCATCTTTAGAACTATTAACCTGAGGTTATAATTTTCCTCTCCTGATAGGATTTACTTATCTTTACTTATATCTGAGTCTCCCACTTTTCTACCAATGTTTCTTATTTCCCGTTAATTTTCAGGAGTCGTTTACATATACTTGCAATGAGCCCTTTGTAACTAAACATGCGTTACCAATATTTCTTACAGTGTAGACTGCAGATAACTTTCTGTGGTGGTTTGGTACACACAGTATTTAAGTAATTCAAATAGCAATATTCTCCTTGGAACTATTCATTCATTTTTTTGGTGATATATTGCAGTTTTCTAAATGTTTTCTTTCCGTTCAATATATGTGTGTATGTATGTATTCACGTCACTTAACATACAGTGGAGTCTTGGCATCAGGATTAGAACCCAGTGATTCCTCATGTGTGATACCCAGCACGCATCCCCAGAAGTGCCCTCTTTAACGCCTGTCACCCATTTAGCCCACCCCTTGCCCACACCCCTCCAGCAATCCTGTGTGTTCTCCATATTTAATAATCTATATGGTTCACCTCCCTCTGTTTTTATCTAATTTTCCTGTACCTTCTCCTCCCCTATGTTTCTCAAATTCCACATATGCGTGAAATCATATAATTCGTCTTTTTCTGACTTACTTCACTTAGCATTAATATACTCTAGTCCATCGACATTGTTGGAAATGGCAAGATTTCATTCTTTTTTCGTTGCTGAGTAGTATTTCATTGCATATATCTACAATGTCGTCTTTATCCATTCATCAGTTGATGGACATTTGGGCTGTTTCCATAGTTTGGCTATGTTGATAGTGCTGCTATTAACATGTGCCCTTTCAAATGAGCATTTTTCATATCTTCTGGATAAATACCTAGTGGTGCAATTGCTGGGTCATAGGGTAGTACTATTTTTAACTTTTTTGAGGAGCCTCATACTGTTTTCCGGAGTGGCTGCACCAGTTTGCATTCCCAGTGGTGCAAAAGCGTTCCCTTTTCTTGGCATCCTCACCAACATCTGTTGTCTCTTGAGTTGTTATTTTAGCCATTCTGACAGGTATGAGGGGGTTTCTCAGTGCGGTTTTGTATTTCCCCAAGTTTGTATTTGATGATGAGGGATGTTGAACATCTTTTCATGTGACTGTTAGCTATCTGGATGTCTTCTTTTGAAATGTGTCTATTCATGCCTTCTGCTCATTTCTTCACTGGATTATTTGTTTTTTTGGTGTTGAGTTTGGTAAGTTCTTTATAGATCTTGGATATGAATCTTTTATCTGACATGTCATTTGCAATTCCCTTCTCCCATCTTGTTGACTGTCTCCTGCACTGTGCAGAGGTTTTTATCTTTGTGAGGTGCCAGTAGTTCATTGTTGCTCTTGCCTCTAGAGACATGTCAAGTTAAGAAGTTGCTTGGCCTAGGTCAAAGAAGTTGCTAGCTCTTTTCTCCTGTAGGATTTTGATGGTTTCCTGTCTCCATTTAGGTCTTTTATCCATTCTGAATTAATTTTTGAGTATGGTGTAGGAGTGTGGGGTGGTTTCTTTCTTCTGCGTGACGCTGTCCAGATCTCCCAGCACCATTTGCTAAAGAGATGGTCGTCTTTCCACCGAATACTCTTTCCTGCTTTGTCAAAGATGAGTCGGCCATACAGTTGTGGGTCCCCCAATACCGTACGGTCTTGATGATGACAGCTTTGTAATACACCTTAAAGTCCAGAATTGTAATGCCTTGATCTTTGGTTTTCTTTTTCAACATTACTTTAGTTGTTCAGGTATCTTCTGGTTCCATACAAATTTTAAGATTGTTTGTTCTAGCTCTGTGAAGAATGCTGGTGTTATTTTGATAGGGATTGCATTGAATGTATAGATTGCTTTGGGTAGTATTGACATTTTAACAATATTTATTCTTCTAATCCATGAGCATGGAATGTTTTTCCATTTCTTTAGGTCTTCTTCAGTTTTTTTTCATCAGCTTTCTATAGTTTTTAGTGTACAGAATTTTCACTGGTTTAGTGGTTATTTTATTCATAGGTATTGTATGGTTTTTGGTGCAGTTGTAAATAGAATCAATTCCTTGATGTCTTTTTCTATTGCATCACTATCAGTGTATCAAAATGCAATGGATTTCTGTGCCTTGATGTTATATCCTGTGACGTTACTGAATTCATGTATCTGCTCTAACAGTTTATTGGTGGAGTCTTTTGGGTTTTCCATGTGGAGTATCATATCATCTACAAAGAGTGAAAGTTTGACTTCCTCCTTGTCCATTTGGATGCCTTTTCTTTTTGTTGTCTGATTGCTGAAACTAGCTAGGACTTTATGTTGAACAACAGTGGTGAGTTGACATCCCTGAGATTCCTGAACTTAGGGGAGAACACTCTCAGGTTTTCCTCATTGAGGATGATATTGGTTGTGGGTCTTTGATTTATGGCCTTTATGATGTTGAGGTATGTTTCTTCTATCCCTACTTTATTGTGCGTTCTAATCAAGAAAACATGCTGTATTTTGTCAAATGCTTTTTCTGCATCTACTGACAGGATCATATTGTTCTTATATGTTCTTTTATTAATGTGGTTGCTTTATTTGTGAATATTAAACCAGCCCTGAATCCCAGAAATAAATCCCACTTCATCCTAGTGAATAATTATTCTAATGTATTGTTGAATTTGATTTGTTGGTATCCTGTTGAGAATGTTTGCATCCACGTTCATCAGGGTTATTGTCCTGGTTTTGGAATCAAAGTAATGTTGGCTTCATAGAATAAGTTTGGAAGCTTTCCTTCCATTTCTAGTTTTTGGAACAGTTTGAGAAGAATAGGTATTAACTCTTTAAACATCTGGTAGAATTCCCCTGAGAAACCATCTGGCCCAAGACTCTTGTTTGCTGGGAGCTTTTCAATAACCAGTTCAGTTTCTTTGCTGATTATGGGCCTGTTCAAATTTTCTATTTCTTCTTAAGTTTCAGTAGTGTGTGAGTGCCTAGGAATTTGTCCATTTTCCCCAGTTTGTTGGCAAATAATTTTTCATAGTATTCTCTTAAAATTGTTTATATTTCTGTGGTGTTGGTTGTAATCTCTCCTCTTTCATTTGTGATTTTGTCTCTCTGGGTCCTCTCTTCTTTTGAGAAGTCTGGTAAGGGGTTTATCAATTTTGTTTATTTTTTCAGAAAGCAATCACTTGGTTTCATTGACCTGTTTTTTAAAATTCTCTATCATTTTTTCTGCTCAAATCTTTATTTCCCTTCTTCTGCTGGCTTTGGGTTGTATTTGCTGCTCCTTTTCTAACTCCTTTAGGAGTACAGTTAGGTTGTGGATTTGGGACCTTGCTTCTTGAGACAGGCCTGAATTGTAATGTAGCTTCCTCTTAGAACTGACTTTGCTGCATCCCAAAGGGTTTGGACTGTCATGTTTTCATTTTTATTTGCTTCCATCTATTTTTTAATTTCTTCAATTTCCTCATTAATTCACTCATTCTTTAGTAGGATGTTCTTTAACCTCCATTTATCTGAGGGCTTTCCAAATTTCTTCTTGTGGTTGATTTCAAGTTTGATAGCATTGTGGTTTGAAAATATGGTTATGATCTCAATTTTTTTGTACTGGTTGGGGCCTGATTTGTGACCCAATATATGATCTATTCTGGAGAACATTCCATGTGCACTAGAGAATATGTATTCTTCTATTTTAGGATGTAATGTTCTGAATATACCTGTTAAGTCCATCTGGTCCAGTGTGTCATTCAGAGCCATTGTTTTCTTGATTTTTTGCTTCGATGATCTGTCTGTTCTATAAGTATTAAAGTCTCCTACAATAATGGTATTAGCAATACGTTTGCTTGCTTATGATTAATTGATTACTATATCTGGGTGCTCTCAAGTTGGGGGCATAACCATTTACAATCGTTAGCTCTTTTTGATCGATAGACCACTGAATTATCATACACTGCCCTTCATCTCTTGTTACAGTCTTTATTTTAAAATCTTGTTTGTCTCATATAAGTATGGCCACTCTGGCTTTCTTTTGAGATCCATCAGCATGAGACATGGTTCTCCATCCCCTCACTTTCAATCTGCTGGTGT
Source organism: Suricata suricatta (assembly GCF_006229205.1). Classification (NCBI taxonomy): domain Eukaryota; kingdom Metazoa; phylum Chordata; class Mammalia; order Carnivora; family Herpestidae; genus Suricata; species Suricata suricatta. The sequence goes on from NC_043712.1 coordinate 88,618,692, forward strand.
CGTCAGGTCTAAAATGAGTCTCTTAGAGGTAGCATATACATGGATCTTGGTTTGTATCCATTCTGACACCCTATTTCTTTTGACTGGAGCCTTTAGTCCATTTACATTCAGAGTGATTACTGAAAGATACGAATTTAGTGCTGTGTTATCTGAGGGTTTCATGTTTCTGATAATGTTCTCTATTCCTTGTAGTTTTGCTGCTTTCCACTTAGAGAGGCCCCCTTAAAATTTCTTGCAGGGTTGGCTTGGTGGTCATGACTGCGTAAGTTCTGGTTTGTCTGGAAAAGTCTTTCTCTCACCTTCTTTTCTGAATGATAGCCTCACTGGTCAAGGGATTCTGGGCTGCATACTTTTCATATTCAGTATATTGAGTATTGCCTGCCACTACTTTCTGTTCCGCCACGTTTCAGTGGACAGGTCTGCTAGTAACCTATGTGTCTACCCTTGTAGAATAAGGACTTTAGTCCCAAGCTACTTTCAAAATTCCCTCTTTATCTGTATTTTGTAAGTTTTACTTTGACATGCCTTGGTGTTCCGTTTTTTAATTGAATTTAAAGGGCATTCTCTGTTTGGACTTCCCTATTTCCTTCCCTAGATTAAGAAAGTTCTCAGCTATAATTTGTTCTAATAAACTTTCTGCCCCTTTTTCTTGCTCTTCTTCTGGAACTCCTATGCAGATACTGTTTTGTTTCATGTCATCACTTAGTTATTTAATTCTCCCCTTGCGATCTTATAGTTCCCTTTCTCCCCTTCTCAGCTTCATCACTTTACATAATTTCATCTTGTTTCATCTGTTCTCTGCTTCTTCTACCCTCGCTCTTACTGTCTCTAGTTAATTTTGCAGCTGTTAGAGTGTTTTAAAATTCATCTTGACTAGTTGTTACATCTTTGATCTCTGCAGCAAGGTCTCTGGTGTATTCTCTGCTTTTTTAGAGCCTGGCTATTAGTCTTATAACTGTTGTTCTAAATTCTTGTTCAGATACATTGTTTACATCTGTTTTGGGCAATTCCCTGGCTTGATTTTTTCTTGATTTTCCTTTTGGAGAGAATTCCTCTCTCTTGTCATTTGGACTAAGTTTCTGTCTTCTGTGTGTTTTAAAAGCTTGTTGTGCGTCTTGCACCTGAGAGTGCTTCTCCGTTAAAACGGGCCGCACACCGCCGGGGCCGGAGCTCCGGGAAGTGTTCTGTGGCCCTGCGTGCGCTTTGCTATTGCATTCGGCTGCTCCGTCCCACCGCCGTCTTCTGCAGAGCCCCTCCTTGCTTGCAGTGGTAGCATGTTTGGACCTTTATCTGGGTGTGCTTTGACTTGTTGAAGGAACCATAGGGGGAAAAAATAGCTGGGGGGGGGGGGACAGGGAGCCTGATCCCATAAAAAGGGCAAAAATAATGGGAGAAAAGAGAACCAGAGAATCAAAAAACTGTAAGGCTAATTCACAGTAAAGAAAAATAAGAGAAAAGCAGGGGGAAAAAAGATGGAAGAATAAAATAGAAAGCCTGATATATATGTATGTATAGTAAGAAATGACAAAAAAAAAATCAGGAACTATGAGGCTGATTAAAAAAACAAGAAGAGGGAGGAGAGAAAGAACAGAGAAACAGGCTGTTGGTGCCCGGGGCTGGGGGCTGAGCGCCAGGAGGAGGCCGGCCGCCCTGGCTCAGCCCGGCGTGCCCGGTAAAGCAGCAGTTGCCCGCACGGAGGGTGGGGGGTGGCAGAACCGCGTCCGCCCCCACGGGGGCTGCTGGGCTGCTCCCCGAGGCCCCTGTGTCGGCCTTGGGAGGGAAAGGGACCATCACTCCAGTCCAGCCTCCCCGGACCGGGCTCCCAGCCCACGCTGTCCAGGCCCCGTCACAGGGCCGCCCCGTGCCCGAGTCCCCGGCCCCCCTCCTGGCGCTCAGCCGGACTCGGCCCTACATGTGCTAACGGACCGGCACGCCTGGGTCTGCTCCTGGCCTCTGGAGGGCCGCCAGCCTCCCCACACTGACGAGAGGCCCGTGGCTGGCACCTGCAGGGCCTTTTGTCCTGGGGGGGGGGGGGGCGACGCCTCCTCTTCCCACTGCGCCCTGGGGGGGACCGTGCACTCCCGCCGCCCCCGCCGCCCTCGAGAGTGCGCGCCTGGCCCCGCCCCGATCAAGCTGCCCACTTCCAAACTTCCGGTTCCGGCCCCCCAGGCTGTTTGCAGGAGAGAACTGGGCGTCTCCGAACTCCTCGTTCCCCAGTCTGTGGTCGGAGAGCTTTTCCTCTCGGGCTAAGTCCTCTTTCTCTCCCTGTTTCTCCACAGAAGGCTCCCTCCTCCCGCCGCCCTGCTGTATCCCCCCCCCCCCCCCCCCCCCCCCCCCCCCCCCCCCCCCCCCCCCCCCCCCCCCCCCCCCCCCCCCCCCCCCCCCCCCCCCCGCCCCGTCACACACGTGCCCCTCCAGCCGCGCCGTCTCCCTTCAAGTGCGGAGGGACCTGAAGATCGCTGTCCTCGGAGTCCAAGTGATCTGACCTCAAACAGCGGTGTCTGAAGGGCAAGGACGATTCCAGCCCCTACTTCTTCATCTTAACTTAGAGTCGACGTGTTTCAGTGTTATTTCGTTTCCTTTTAAAAACGGAAGTGAAACACACACACACACACACACCTTCCTTATCAATTTATCTATTCATCTATTGAGGGACGTTAGACTGTAATGTTTTGTCTCTTGTAAGTGTTGTAAGCATAAGGGTGCGGGTATCTTGTCAAATTAGTGTTTTCATTTTCTCTAGGTAAGTCCCCACGTCCCCACGTCCTCATATTGAATCGTATGATTCAATAATGCATATTATGAATATAATTCTAAATTCTTGATCAGATAGATTGTTTATATCTGTTTTGAGCAATTCTTTAGCTGTGATTTCTTCCTGGAATTTCTTTTCAGGAGAATTCTTCCATTTTGTCATTTTGGCTGGTTTTCTGTCCCTTATGTGTTTTAAAATCTTGTTATGTGTCCTGCGTCTGTGGGCACTGCTGTAGTGAAGATGGTCACACAGGTTCGAGGCCTGGCCGTTCCGGAGGCGTTTCTTGGAGCGCGTGGGGTGCTCTCTGTCGCTGTGACCGCCTGCTTTATCTCCCTGCTCATAATGATGGTGCGGGTCCTCCACCAGGCTGCTCTGCTTGTTGGTTGACGTAATCCTCGGGGAAACGGCAAAAAACAAACAAACAAACAAACAAACGGTGAGGGCAGTGGTGGTGGAAGACGCCTTATCCCCAGGAAGACAGACATGTCAGGGGAGGGGGAAAGAACAGAAAAGAATCTTGACCAGGCAGAGAAACTATACAGCTTAATCCAGAGAGAGAGAGAGAGGAAAAATAGTGTAAAAATAGTGTGACCAGCGCTGTCCAAGAAGTCAATCGGGAGATAAGAACTGCTGGGCGCCTTGGGGCCGCTGTCGTGGGGCGGGGGGGGGGGGGGGTCTGGCTCGTTGGCGCCGGTCTTGCTCCAGGAGGTACACAGGTCCCAGGCCCAGAGGCACCGGCTTGGTGCACGCAGGTCCCAGCTCCACTGCGGGCCCCCCTGGCTGTCCCCTGACGCCCCAGCCTGTCAGTGATGCGGGGAAGAATGGCGACGCCCCAGCCTCTCCCTCCGACCTCACAGCGCTATGCATTCCCCCCCCCCCCCCCCCCCCCCCCCCCCCCCCCCCCCCCCCCCCCCCCCCCCCCC